>NC_138771.1:154058853-154306173 GCF_965119305.1 Pelophylax lessonae
CTATGATGATCGGTCACACTGATTTGTCACTCTATGATCAGTCACACTGATCTCTGTCTCTCTATGATGATCGGTCACACTGATTTGTCACTCTATGATCGGTCACGTTGATCTCTGTCTCTCTATGATGATTGGTCAAACTGATCTGTCTCACTATGATCAGTCACGCTGATCTCTCTCTATGATTGGTCACACTGATTTCAGGTGTGACTCTATGATCGGCCACACTGATTTCTGGTGTCACTCTCCGATCGATCACACTGATCTGTCACTCTATGATCAGTCAAACTGATCTTTCATTCTATGATCGGTCACACAGATCTCTCTCTATAATCAGTCACACTGATTTCTCTGGTGTCACTCTGTCACACTGATCTCTGTCTCTCTATGATCGGTCACACTGATCTCTCTCTATGGTCAGTCACACTGATCTCTCTCTATGGTCAGTCACACTGATCTCTGTCTCTCTGATTGGTCACACTGATCTCTGTCTCTATGATGATCGGCCACATTGATCTCTATCTCTCTATGATGATAGGTCACACTGACCTCTGGTGTCACTCTGTGATCAGTCACACTGATCTCTCTCTATGGTCAGTCACACTGATCTCTGTCTCTCTATGATCGGCCACATTGATCTCTATCTCTCTATGATGATCCTCTATCTGTCTCTGTGATGATCGGTCACACTGATCTCTGTCTCTGTGATGATCGGTTACACTGATCTCTGTCACTATGATGATCGGTCACACTGTTCTGTCACTCTATGATGATCAGTCACACTGATCTGTCACTCTATGATGATCGGTCACACTGATCTCTGTCACTCTATGATGATCTGTCACACTGATCTCTCTCTATCTGTCTCTGTGATGATCGGTCACACCTGATCTCTGTGATGATCGGTCACACTGATCTCTGGCACTCTATGATGATCGGTCACACTGATCTCTGTCACTCTATGATGATCGGTCATACTGATCTCTGTCACTATGATGATCGGTCACACTGATCTCTGTCACTCTATGATGATCGGTCACACTGATCTGCACTCTATGATGATCGGTCACACTGATCTCTGTCACTCTATGATGATCTGTCACACTGATCTCTCTCTATCTGTCTCTGTGATGATCGGTCACACTGATCTCTGGCACTCTATGATGATTGGTCACACTGATCTGTCACTCAATGATGATCGGTCACAATGATCTGTCACTCTATGATGATCGGTCACACTGATCTCTGTCACTCTATGATGATCGGTCACACTGATCTGTCACTCTATGATGATCGGTCACACTGATCTCTGTCACTCTATAATGATCTGTCACACTGATCTCTCTCTATCTGTCTCTGTGATGATTGGTCACACTGATCTCTGTCTCTGTGATGATCGGTTACACTGATCTCTGTCACTATGATGATCGGTCACACTGTTCTGTCACTCTATGATGATCGGTCACACTGATCTCTGTCACTCTATGATGATCGGTCACACTGATCTCTCTCTATCTGTCTCTGTGATGATCGGTCACACTGATCTCTGTCTCTGTGACGATCGGTCACACTGATCTCTGTCACGCTTTGATCGGTCACACTAATCTCTGTCTCTATGATGATCGGTCACACTGATCTGTGTTTCTATGATGATCGGTCACACTGATCTCTGTCACACTGATCTCTGTCGCGCTTTGATCGGTCACACTGATCTGTGTCTCTATGATGATCGGTCACACTGATCTGTGTCTCTATGATGATTGGTCACACTGATCTCTGTCACTCTATGACGATCGGTCACACTGATCTGTCACTGTATGATGATCGGTCACACTGATCTCTGTCTCTGACGATCGGTCACACTGATCTGTGTCTCTATGATGATCGGTCACACTGATCTCTGTCTCTATGATGATCGGTCACACTGATCTCTGTCTCTGTGATGATTGGTCACACTGATCTGTGTCTCTATGATGATCGGTCACACTGATCTCTGTCTCTGTGATGATTGGTCACACTGATCTGCCACTATGATGATCGGTCACACTGATCTCTGTCTCTGTGATGATTGGTCACACTGATCTGTCACTATGATGATCGGTCACACTGATCTCTGTCTCTGTGATGATCGGCCACACTGATCTGTCACTCTATGATGATCGGTCACACTGATCTCTGTCTCTATGATGATCGGTCACACTGATCTGTCACTCTATGATGATCGGTCACACTGATCTCTGTCTCTATGATGATCGGTCACACTGATCTGTCACTCTATGATGATCGGTCACACTGATCTCTGTCACTCTATGATGATCGGCCACACTGATCTGTGTCACTATGATGATCGGTCACACTGATCTGTGTCACTATGATGATCGGTCACACTGATCTCTGTCTCTGTGATGATTGGTCACACTGATCTGTCACTATGATGATCGGTCACACTGATCTGTCACTATGATGATCGGTCACACTGATCTCTGTCTCTGTGATGATCGGCCACACTGATCTGTCACTCTATGATGATCGGTCACACTGATCTCTGTCTCTATGATGATCGGTCACACTGATCTGTCACTCTATGATGATCGGTCACACTGATCTCTGTCTCTATGATGATCGGTCACACTGATCTGTCACTCTATGATGATCGGTCACACTGATCTCTGTCACTCTATGATGATCGGCCACACTGATCTGTGTCACTATGATGATCGGTCACACTGATCTGTCACTCTATGATGATCGGTCACACTGATCTCTGTCACTCTATGATGATTGGTCACACTGATCTGTGTCACTATGATGATCGGTCACACTGATCTGTCACTCTATGATGATCGGTCACACTGATCTCTGTCTCTATGATGATCGGTCACACTGATCTGTCACTCTATGATGATCGGTCACACTGATCTGTCACTCTGTGATGATCGGTCACACTGATTTCTGTCTCTGTGATGATCGGTCACACTGATCTGTCACTCTATGATGATCGGTCACACTGATCTCTGTCTCTATGATGATCGGTCACACTGATCTGTCACTCTGTGATGATCGGTCACACTGATTTCTGTCTCTATGATGATCGGTCACACTGATCTGTCACTCTGTGATGATCGGTCACACTGATCTCTGTCACTGTATGATGATCGGTCACACTGATCTCTGTCACTCGATGATGATCGGTCACACTGATCTCTGTCACTCGATGATGATCGGTCACACTGATCTCTGTCACTCGATGATGATCGGTCACACTGATCTGTGTCTCTATGATGATCGGTCACACTGATCTCTGTCACTCTATGATGATCGGTCACACTGATCTCTGTCTCTGTGATGATCGGTCACACTGATCTGTGTCTCTATGATGATCGGTCACACTGATCTCTGTTGCTCTTCACGCTCCAGCGCCCAGTCACTGCCCCATACAGGTGTTCATTCCTTCCGTGCCTTCTCATCCTGAGCGGCAGGCGCAGCCACCAATCACTTTTGAGTTTGTATTGCGGGGATCCAATCAGCAACAGGTGTCCGGCTGTTCTCCGCACGGTAGCAGAGCTATGGAGGGCTGTAAGGGGTGATCGGGGCTCCTCCATAGACGGAGAATGGCCGGGGAGGTTGGTGGAGTGGGACGCTAGCGGTCGCTGTGCTCGGTCAGGCACCGATCTGCACACACATGTCCCCGGGGGCTGTGTACTGCACACCGATCACATTCCATAGGAGCGGATCGGAACGGACCGGTCATGGCCAGGAGATCAGCAGCAGTGAACGTCACCGGGGAGGACTTCTCGTTCGTCAGCCCGGTGGTGAAGTATCTGCTCTTCTTCTTCAACATGCTGTTCTGGGTGAGTGATGAGTGAGTGTGCATTACCGGGGGCACATTCCAGGCGAAGATCGGCCCGTGTGTGCGGGGGGAGGGGGGGAGGATGTCCCATGTCACTGTGCTGGGTGCTGCTGTGTCACTGGCTGCAGGGTGGGGACCATCGCCAACGCTTGCTTTAACCATATTCATTTTTTAATGGTGTTTTCATTACAAGTGCGATCTACAGTCATAGGAGGAACTTACTAGGAAGGAACCCCTTGTTGTACTGGGCTGGACCCCCTTCTGCCTTCAGAACTGCGTTCATTCTTCATGGCATACATTCAACAAGGTGTTGGAAACATTCCTCAGAGATTTTGGTCCATACAGACATGATAGCATTAGGGTCCATTCACAAGGGCTGTCCGCCCAACGGACTCCGTTTTGCTCAGATCGATCCGCTGATCCCCGATCGATCGATCCACTGATCCCCACTAAGAAGGCCTATGACAGGTCCACCTCCGCTTACTTTGGGAGACGGATAAAAACAAACCGTCCGTTTTCATCTGATCCCATCCGATCCGATCCTCCAGACAGATAAAATTAGGGTTTCCATCCGTCTGGATTTTACAAACAGAATCGGATCAGCTAGCAGCGGGTGTCAGCAGACATTACTCCGTTGACATCCGCTGCCCCATAGGGATGCATGGAGGATCCGATCAGGTCGGCCTGAAAAACTGACAGGCGGACCTGAACGGAAAGCCATGTGAAGGGGACTAACACAGTTGCTGCAGATTTGTCAGCTGCACATCCATGATGCAAATCTCCCAATCCACCACATCCTAAAGCTGGATACACACTATCCAACTTTTGTGGTTAGATTTCCTTCAGATTTACCTTTTCTATGTAGTGCAAGGGCCTGCCAGATTGCATACAAATTGAAAGTGTTTAGGTTTGACCTCATATTATATGGTTTTGGTAAGTCTAAAGGAAAAAGTCTTCAGAAAATCTTATAGTGTGTATGGCCCATAAAGGTGCTCTATTGGATTGAGCTCTGGTGACTATGGAGGCCATTTGAGTACAGTGACCTCATTGTCATGTTCAAGAAACCAGTGGTGAGATGATTTGTGCTTTGTGACATGGTGCATTATCCTGCTGGAAGGAGCCATCAGAAGATGGGTACACTGTAGTCAAGGGATGGACATGGTCAGCAACAATACTCAGGTAGGCTGTGGCATTTAAAGCGGAGTTCCACCCAAAAGTAGAACTTCCGCTTTAGGGAGTCCTGACATGCCACATTTGGCATGTCATTTTTTTGGGGGGGGGGGGGAGCGGGTACCTAGTTTTGACAGGTACACGCTCCCACTTCCGCTCGGAGCGCCGCGGCGCCCTGAACGGAAGTTCTCCTCTCCCCCTCCCTCCCTGCAATCTTCTGGGACACGTCAGAGGTCCCAGAAGATCGCCGGCCAATCCTGGCGCGCAGCGCGACTCGCGCATGCGCAGTGGTTACCCGGCTGTGAAGCCGCAAACTGTCACAGCCGTGATGCCGGCGCCGAGGGAGAGGATCGAGGCTTCGGGCGGCCGCATCGCTGGACCGTTGGACAGGTGAGTGAATGGCTGGAACTCTGCTTTAAACAATGCTCAACTGGTGCTAAGGGGCCCAAAGTGTGCAAAGAAAATATCCCCCACACCATTACACCACCACCAGCCTGAACGGTTGATACAAGGCAGGATGGATCCATGCTTTCATGTTGTTTATGCCAAATTATTGACCCTACCATCTGAATGTTGTAGCTGAAATCAAGACTCCTCAGACCAGGCAACCTTCTATTGTCCATGTCCATGGTGAACCTGTGCAAACTGTAGCCTCATTTTCCTGTTCTTAACTGACAGGAGTGGCACCGGTGTGGTCTTCTACTGCTGTAGCCCATCTGCTTCAAGGTGTTATGCATTCAGAGATGGTATTTTGCATACCTTGGTTGTAACGAGGGATTATTTGAGTTAGGGCTCTTTCACACACTTCGTCCGTTGGACGGAGTCCGTTTTTCTCAGCGGGGGATCGAGCCACCGATCCCCCGCTGAGCAGCAGGAGGACAGCTGTGTCTCTGCGCTGTGTGCGGAGACACAGCTGACAGTTCCCCATGCATCTCTATGGGGGGAATCGGATGTCAACGGACCGTCAGTCCGTTCTCACCCGATCCGATCCGCTGGACGGATGGAAAATAGGGTTTCCATCCGTCCAGATTTGACGGATCGGGTCGGATGTCAGCGGACATGTCTCCGCTGACATCCGATGCCCCATAGGAATGCATGGGGGGACCGTTCAGATCCGCCAAAAAAACGGACAGGTGGATCTGAACGGTCCGCCTGTGTGAAAGGGGCCTTACTGTTGCCTTTCTTTCATCTCCAACCAGTCTGCCCTCTGACCTCAACAAGGCATTTATGTCCACACAACCGCTGCTCACTGGATATTTTCTCTTTTTCGGACCATTCTCTGTAAACCCTAGAGATAATTGTGTGTAAAAATCCCAGTAGATCAGCAGTTTTTTAAATACTCAGACCAGCCCATCTTGCGCCAACAACCATGCCACGTTCAAAGTCACTTAAATCCCCTTTCTTCCCCATTCTGATGCTCGCTTTGAATTTCAGCCAAATGTCTTCACCACATGTAGATGCCTAAATGCATTGAGTTGCTGCCATGTGATTGGATGATTAGCAAATGTGTTACCAAGCATTTGAACAGGCATACCTAATATAGTGACCAGTGAGTGTATAAGTCAGTGGGCACAACAACCCGGATCACACCTGAGTGATTGGAAGGGCAGTTCCCGAACATACTATTATATTCCATGGTGCCTATTCACATCTAAATGTTGTGCTACTGGCAGCTTTAAAGGGTATGTTCAACTTTTAAGGAAAAATGAATAAATGCACATATTTATGCAGAAATAAATTGCATGTACTAATTTATCCTAGAGGAGCCTGCAAAGCATTGGAGATGCTATCAGTGGATCGCGGGTGCAATGTCAGGCTCCTGCAGACATGCCCTCTAGCTTTCTGTCCCCACCTGTATACAGGCTTTCAGTTACAAAGCTGGAGGAAGAGTGAATGGACTACAAGCTTCAAGAATGATCAGCGAACTCCTAGAAAATTGAGAACTACAAGGCTTTCTGCCGTGGTGGCAGACTGGACTTGTAGTTTAGTCATTTACAGATCCTTGTGAAGGAATGACATAGCTGTCACAGCTACATCGATTTTTAATGTGACAGCAGCTGCAGAGAAGAAGCCCCGCTCACTATCACAGGGGAACAGGTGAGGGGGGTGAGCAGGGCAGGTACTGGAACACATTACATCCTAAATATGGAGTGTAACATGAACTTATCCTTTAACCACTTCAGCTCCAGAAGGTTTTACCCCCCTTCATGACCAGACCATTTTTTGCTATTCCACACTGCGCTATTTTAACTGGTAATTGCACAGTTGTGCAACGCTGTACCCAAGCGAAATGTACATGTTTTACACAGAAATAGAGCTTTTTTTTTTGGTGGTATTTAGAGTCGGTTCACACTGGGGCGGCACGACTCTGTACTACTTCGGGGGCGACTTGTGCATTCCCATGCACCACGACTTCTGAGCGACTTGCATGGACTTCACATAATGGAAGTTTATGCAAGTCGCTCCGA
The DNA here is from genome assembly GCF_965119305.1 of Pelophylax lessonae. Classification (NCBI taxonomy): domain Eukaryota; kingdom Metazoa; phylum Chordata; class Amphibia; order Anura; family Ranidae; genus Pelophylax; species Pelophylax lessonae. Next base: position 154,066,342 of record NC_138771.1, read on the forward strand.
GGTCGCCCCGAAGTAGTACAGGACCCTTTTTCTAAGTCGGAGCGACTTGTGTCGCTCCTATTAGAACGGGTCCTGTACTACACAATGGACCGCGAGGGAGCGCGACTTGTCAGGCTGACAAGTCGCGCTAGTGTGAATCGAGTCTTAATCACCACTGGGTTTTTTTATTATTATATAAATTAAAATAGACCAAAATTTTGAAAAAAAAAAACAATATTTTTTACTTTGTGCTATAAAACATATTCAATAAATAAATCAAATTTCTTCATACATTTTGGGCAGAGTGTATTCTACTACATATTTTTAATTTAAAAAATCCCAACAAGTGTATATTGATTGGTTTGCATGAAAGTCTACATGAATGGCTAGCGTGCCCATGCGGTAAGACAGCCCTGTTGCAGACCTGAAAACATTGCTGTTGCTAGTGAACACTTAGAGAATACAGAACTAGAGGCAGTTTCATTGGCACTTACAGATGTCATTTTATGAGTTAATTATATACTGGTAAATCAGATCTATTGTATAAACAAACTATAATATTGTTGCTGTAAGATTGTCTTAATTGAAAAGATACTGGTCTCTAATCATGATTAAATCATTAGGGGGAGGCCCCTTTCACACGGGTGCCTCCGTGGGACAGAATCTGCTGTCACCGCTGACATCTGCCACTCCATTGGGGTGAATAGAGGGTCCGATCAGGTCCGCCCTTAAAAACTGACAAGACATCTGATCGGAAAGCCTGTGTGAAATGGCCTTTATATTCATGCCATTTTTTTAAAATAAGATGCTTATAGTAGGACTTACATGCTCTTGCTTGCTAAAAGTTTCTCTTCAATGCATACTTCTCTAAGGCCCCTTTCACACCAGCGGACCGATTGGGTCCACCTGTCCATTTTTCAGGTGGACCCGATTGGACCACCTATTGTTCTCCATGGGGCAGTGGATGTCAGTGGACATGTGTCCGCTGACAGCCGCCAGCATCCGATCCAATCTGGTCCGCTAAAAACAGACGGATAGGGATACATTCGACATCCGTCCATCAGATCGAATGACAATCGGATGGAAACGGACATGCAGTCCATTTCCATCTGACCGCCCTATAGAGCAGTGGTTCTCAAATCCGGTCCTCGGGACCCACCAACAGGCCAGGTTTGCAAGATAACTAAATTACATCACAGGTGATCTCATTTGCTTCTCAGTGATTGCAGTATTCTAGTCTGCATCCCCCAAGGTAATACTTAAAATCTGGCCTGTTAGTGGGTCCCGAGGACCAGAGTTGAGAACCACTGCTATAGAGGAGAGTGGGCTGTGTCTGTGTCTGCTCGGCTATGCAGAGCTGTCATCCGCCTGCTCAGCGGGTATCAGCGGAGACCTCAGACCGCCATTCCTAAGTGGCTGAGGCATTCCCCACCCTGCAGCCACACGCATTCACGCCCCTTGCATGCTTGCAGCTGGGGTGTGCCGAATGATTCTGCCATCTATGATTGACTGTTGCATTTGACAATTTCCCGGGGGAATAGTTTAGGCGGGTTGGGTCCCAATTCTGAACACACCTGAGCTCTTCCCTATATAGGATCAACCCTAGGATACATTCAGATCTGAGTTGCAGCTACAGGCTGGAGATGTTCAGTTGATTCCATATTGTTCCATGATGTTCTCTAGTCATAGATGACTAGTAGTTGTTGTTTATCATCATGTACCAGTGTATTATATGGAACTCTAAACTGAAAACTAAAAGGGGAGCAAATTACAAATTCCAGACTAAACAAGAACACAATTAACAATCTACCCCCCTTCATGACCAGGCCATTTTTTGCTATATGGCACTGCACTACTTTAACTGAAAATTGCATGGTCATGCAACACTGTAGATAAATTACATTTATGTCATTTTTACCCAAAAATAGATCTTTGTTTTGGTGGTATTTGATCACCCCTGCGTTTGAAATTTGTTATGCTATAAACAAAAAAAAGACCGACAATTTTTAAAAAAAAATAGTTTTTACTTTTTGCTATAAAACATACGCAATAAAAGATTTTTAAAAATATAATTTCGTCATCAATGTAGTCCAATATATGTATTCTGCTACATCTTTTTAGTTAAAAAAATGACAATAAGTTGATATTGATTGGTTTGCACAAAAGTTATAGCATCTACAATCTATGTATATACTGTATACTGGAGTATTTATTTATTTATTTGTTATACTAGTAATGGTGGTGACCAGCGACTTATAGTGGGATTGCGATATCGCGGCAGACAATCTGACACTTTTGACACTTTGTGGAAACTAGTGACACGTATATCTGAGCTAAAAATATGCACTGTCACTGTACTAATGACACTGGCTGGGAAGGGCCTAAACATCTAGGGCAATCAAAGTGTTAAATGTGTGCCTAACCATTGTTTTTGTGTGTACTATGTGCTGCTTTCACTTAGAGACTTTTCACACTGAGGCACTTTTCAAGCACCTTGGGGCTAAAAAAAAAGCACCTGAAAAGCTCAGGAAAACCTATTTCCATTAAAATCAATGCATGCTTTTACACTGGGGTGGTGCGCTGGCGGGTGGTGAAAAAATCCTGCAAGCAGCATCTTTGGAGCATTTTTGGAGTGCTAAAGAAGGCGCCTGAAAAATGCCCCTCTCCATTGAAATGAATAGGAAGCGCCTTTAAAGCACATCAGAATGGTTACTGAAGCAGTTTTTGAGTCACATGTTCTTAAAAAAGCACATTACTAATGCCTGAAAAGGTGTTTCAGTTTGAAAGGGCTGTAAGGGATGTGCTGGATTTTATTTCCTGCACAACCCTGCTGACAGGACAGAGCTCTGCCTTGTTTTCCGTGTGGCAGTGTGTCTCCTCCCGACCAGCGGGTGCCAGTGTTCTAGCAGATTACCGCTACCCATCAGATCATGTAACACAAGTGAATCTGTGACCAAAAAATACTTACTGCGCATGTGCTATGCGTTCCAACCACTTCATGATCTGACAGGTAGTGGTAATCTGATAGAACAGGTGACAACCATGCATTGCCACGTGGATATCTTACTACACCCAGCTACGTCTTACATTTCAGAGGAATTTTAGCAATAACGTGAGCATATATAAGGAAATATAGTATAATGACATCTGTGATGCTGTTTTGATGTTACATTTTGAAAGAAGCTGGACGGCAGCAGTAGGAAGGTGGCGGAGCCAATGTTTGTACACCCCACACTGCTCAGCAGTTTTCTCTAGTAATTATCCCTAATTACTGTGGGAGATATCACAATAGGAGTCAATCAGAATTTAGCACTTCCTCATTTGTCCTTTTACTTGGCACTTTGGAGTAAACCCCCCCCCACACACACACATACAATCTTAAAACGCCATGCCCTCGATTCTTAGGGTCCTTTCACACTGGCCTCTCCGTCGGCAGAATCCATTCTGCTCTGCGGGGGATCGATCCGCCAATCCCCGCAGAGCAGGCGGATGGCAGCTCTGTCTCCGCTCTGTGTGCAGAGATGGAGCTGTCAGGTCCCCGCTCTCCTTTATGGGGGAATCAGATAAGAACAGACCGTCTGTCCATTCTGATCCGATCCCATCCCATCCGCTGGACAGATGGAAAATAGGGTTTCCATCGGTCCTGATTTCACGGACAGGATTGGATAGCAGCGGGTGACAGCAGGCATGTCTCCGCTGACATCCGCTGCCCCATAGGGATGCATGGAGGATCCGATCAGGTCTGCCTGAAAAACTGACAGGCGGATCTGATTGGATCGTTCCTGTGAAAGGGGCCTACAGAGCTGTTCTCTGCTCACTCACAGCTGTCAAAAGAAAAAAAAAGCATCCAGCAAATGTTTATCAACATTGTTAGGGCTGTGAGATAATTGTAAACACAATGTTTTACAATGTATCATTTCTTTCTTTTACATCAGAGGAATGAACTTCCATCTGTAAGTGAGGGCAGTTTAACCTCTTAACCACTTAAGCCCCGGAAGATTTTACCCCCTTCCTGACCAGGGTTTTTTTTGTGATTTTTTTACTGCGTGACTTTAACGGACAATTGCGCGGTCGTGCGACGATGTACCTAAACTAATTTGACGTCCTTTTTTTCCCACAAACAGAGCTTTCTTTTGGTTGTATTTGATCACCTGTGCGATTTTTTTTGATCATGCGCTATAAACAAAAAAAGAGTGTAAATTTTGCAAAAATAACAATATTTTTCAAATTTTTTTATATGAAATTCCCCCAAAAAAAAGGAAAAATCTAAATTTTTTAACATTTTCGGCTAATTTGTTTTATGCTACATCTGTTTGGTAAAAAAAAAATCGCAAATAGCGTATTTTGATTGGTTTGCGCAAAAGTTATCGCGTTTACTAACAAAGGGAAAGATTTTTGTCATTTTTGGTGTTTTTTTTTTTTTAACGAGTAATGGCGATGATCTGCGTTTTTTTTTTGCGGGACTGCGACATTGCGGCGGACAGATCGGACCCTTGACTGACATTTTTGACACTTTTGGGGTTACCAGTGACATTACTGCAGTAATCAGTGCTATACATATGCACTGTTACTGTAAAAATGACACTGGCAGGGAAGGGGTTAACTGTATTGGAGAGGGAGGGGTTAAGTGTGTCCTAGGGGCGTGTTTCTAACTGTGATGGGACATGTCTACTATTGTAAAAACAGAGATCAACGGTCCTACATAGTAGAACCATCTGATCTCCATTTTTACACAGGGGAGAATGACAGGCGGCTTGTTTACATTAGCCGCCTGACTTTCTCCCTCTCTACCGACGATCGCCGAGTGAGTGAACGAGCCGGGGCGGGAGCGCGCCTCAGCGGGCGCGCGCTCGCCCGCTATTGGCTCACAAGCCGGTGACAGGCTAGTGATGTATATATACGTCACTTTGCCTGGCCGGGGCTGACCGCCGCAGTATATGTACTTGCGGCGGTCGGCAAGTGGTTAAAGACTAATGCCTCGTACACATGCAACGATTATCGGCCGACCGATCGGCCGTCTTTTGTCCAGTGTTGTTGTGTTGGTTGAAATGTGCTCTAGACTGCGCACAAATTTTCTCGGCCAACAAAAACCAACTTCAGAAGTGATGTCATGGGCTGGTTTACTTTCCGTGTGTTTTTTCTTCTCTGAGCATGCCCAGTCTTGCTCATCAGATTTTTGTCTGCCGAAATCTGTACTGACTGACGGAAAATCGGCCGTTATGTTGACGGCCAACAAAAATTTTATAGCGTGCACACCAGATTTTTTTCGGCCGAAAAGTCGGAGTCGGTTGTCGAAAGCATCATACTAACAAGTCGAAAATCGGCCGATCGGACGTTGGCCGAAAGTTCACGGCCATCTATCGATGCGTGTGTACGAGGCATAAGGCCCCTTTCACACATGGAGAAAAGCTTTGATTTAACACACACCTGCAGCAGTTCGCATGAGCGGGGTGAGATTTTGATGCAGCGCGGAAACCGCACAGAACTTACTGCGAGTTCCGCACCGCATCAGTGTGAACCGGCCCTGAAGCTGATTGGCTACCATGCCCAGCTGCACCCGATTTTGCACTCTCCAGTTTTAGTAAATCAACCCCGTAGTGTATACAGGCTTTCATCTCCCTACTGAAAAATGTATTTTTATTAAGTAAGATTTACAACTACTTCAACACAGTGTTGCTCCAAAACAATAGAAAATGGAAACTTGGGACCTCACTATGAAAATGCTGTAGCACCCCTAATCAAATGTCATTTGTTGTGCATTAATTCTCATTATACTTTTCCCATGTTCATTCTGAAAATATTCATTTAAATAAAGACAATGTCGCTGTGCAGTCATGATTTTTCTAAATATTTATTTAACTAGATTTTATTTCTCATTTATTATTTTTATTAATTATTATTTTAATCTCAACCAAATATGCCTCAAATTTTGGCTTTCTTTCTATAAGGAGCAATAAAGTTTGTGAATTACATTTTTATCTGAAATAAAGGAAAGCTGGTAACATAAAGTACATATTATGAAATTAGCTGATAATGCCGTGCAATAAAAACTTCAATGGATAGAGAAAATCATTTTTGATCCTTCAAATGAAGAAATAACCATAGTAATTAAAATACAATGTGTTAAGCTGTAGTGAACTAGCCCGGTCAGAGAAGCTTTGCAATCAATAACAGCCATTCTGGTAATTATTCAAGTTTATCACCTGTTCCATTACACAGTGCTTTACCGGAATATTACTTGATTTTACTAGTTAAAGGCTAAGTTTACATTAGAAAATAAATAAATAAATGCGCATATATTTGCAGATAAAAAAAAAATGTGCATTTAGGCCTCATGCACACTGTACTGATGTGAGCATCAGGCATTTCTGGCAAAAACAACAGGGGGATCGGCTGTAGATCACTTGCGCGTAGATTGTGGGTGTAATGTCAGGCTCCTGCACAGTCTTCCTCTAGCTTTGTGCCCGTATCCCCATACAGGCTTTCAGTTACAAAGCTAGAGGAAGACTGAATGAACTGCCAGCGCGCTGAGCAGCGTGCTCGCAACCCATTCAAACTACAAGTACATCTGCTGCATTGGAAGACTTTACTTGTAGTGTTTTCATTAACAGGAATCTCTGAATTAATGAATGACATGGCGGTGTTTTAAAATATTGAAAGCGTGTACAGGGAGAGGATCCCCCCGCTTACTGTCACAGAGAGGAGAGCAGGGGGAGGCGGTTGCAAAGGAGCATGTTACGCTACACCTGAAATATGGATCATGTAACATTTACCATGCTCCTAAAGGGGAACTTATACTTTAAGCCACATATGTCAAACACAAGGCCTGCGGGCCAAATCTGGCCCTCCAGGCCTTTTCATGTGGCCCTCGCACCCAAGTTTGCAACCTACATTTTTTTTGTGGTTGCCCTCGCACCCAGGTTTGCATCCTCTGGGTTGCATACTGTGCATAGTGCACCCCTGAAATCTGCATTCTGTGCATAGCGCACCCCTGAACCCTGCATTCTGTGCATAACGCACTCATGAACCGTGCACTCTGTACGTAACGCACCCCTCAACCCTGCACTCTGTACATAACTCACCCCTGATACGTGCACTCTGTACGTAATGCACCCCTGAACCCTGCACTCTGTACATAGCACACCCCTGAACCATGCACTCTGTACATAGCGCACCACCGAACCCTTCACTCTGTACGTAGCACACCCCTGCACTCTGTACGTAACGCACCCCTGAACCCTGCACTCTGACGTAGCGAACCCCTGAACCCTGCACTCTGTACCTAGTTTACTCCTGAACCCTGCACTTTGTACATAGCGCACCACTGAACCCTGCACTCTGTACATAGCGAACCCCTGAACCCTGCACTTTGTACATAGTTTTCTCCTGAACCATGCACTCTACTCTGTACGTTGCGCACCCCTGAACCCTGCACTCTGTACATAGCGCAGTCCTGAACCCTTCGTTATGTACATAGTTTACTCCTGAACCCTGCACTCTGTACGTAGCACACTCCTGAACCCTGTACATAGCGCACCCCAGATACAACCGGCCCTTTGAGGACAACCTTACTGTTGATGCGGCCCACCATGAAATGGAGTTTGACACCCCTGCTTTAAGCTATCCAAACACATATATTTGTCTCTCAGGCTGCGAGCTGAAAAAGAGAAATCTAATAGAAACCTCTATCCACACCAAACAACACGGATGATAGGTTCTCCCCAGCCAGCTATTGTATTTTGACAGTCAGGACCCACGGCTATCTTTATACCTGTTCAATGTAGTAAAATTTTCCACCCAGCGTTTTCAACAAAAATTGAATAAAATGAAAAAATGTTACTGGCTTATTGGGTGTCCTAGTATGGAACAACATTGTAGTTTGTTTGTTGGTCTAAAATAGGGGTCTCCAAACTATGGCCTGCGGGCTACATCTTATATGCAAGAAGGGGCTCTGGTGTGCAAAAAGAGGGATCTGATGTGCATGAAGGGGGATCTGATGCGCAAGAAGGGGGATCTGATGTGCAAGAAGAGGGATCTCATGTGCATGAAGGGGAATCTGATGTGCAAGAAAGGGGATCTTATATGCAAGGAGGGGCCCTGATATGCAAAAAAGGGGATATTATATGCAAGGGGGGGCTCTGATGTGCAAGAGGGACTTTCTTGTGATGTGATCGAGGCTTATTAAATAAAGGTAATTCTTGTTTATTAATTTATTTAAATTTTATTCATTTAATTCTAAAACCATTTTTCTGCAAGCGAATATTTATAAATTTTACAGCGTTGCCCTCTTACTGAAAAGTTTGGGGACCCCTGGTCTTTAATTACATTTTTAAAGATCTTGTTTTTATTACATCAGCATGCATAAGTACTAAGAAGATTGTTTTTAGTTTTGTTTACTGTGGTCCTCTATATATGGTCTTTTTATTTTTTTTATTTTCCTATATTTTACTTAGATGAGAAGGCGTGAAGTTTCCAAATTTGCGGTTTAACCTACTTGGTCCTGAAAGGGCAGTGTCACTGTGTTTGTTAGAGGAGTGGGCTGAAGAATTGTGTTAAAGCCCTTTAGGAATGTTTCAAGCTCTTAGTGGTTGGAGAACCGAGTACGCTATCAAATAAACGATCGTGAGGAGAGCTGTAAGTGATACCCATGTGATCTCTACAGCTTCTCATTGACTTGTCTTTACTCCCCAGAGTCCATATTCTTTTGTCTTGGCTGCAGAATTCATAGGAGTAGAGTGATACTCAGTTTGCTTTTGTTGAAAGCATTACGTTTAACAGTATATTACAACTTTGGTCCAATATAATACTGTCATCTGTAGTGAGACTATTTATCCTGATTTACTACAGAATTGCAGATTGATCCAAAAATTCCCACTCTACTGTTCAGAAATACCAATATGCCAATGAGAAACAACCCCAATCATTCACCTGTTAGATTAAAAGCAGAACTTCACTCAGGGCCAACTTACCGAATGGGCGTGCTGGGCAGTTGCCTGGGGGCCCCACTTGCTCAGGGGGCCCCACCTGCCCAGTGACCCAGCCCCAGCCAAGAATTAGTCCCAATTCCTGTGTGCATCCAACCACAAATTTAGCAGGTGGCAAGCGCCTGTCGGCCCTGCGCTGCTGTCAGGCCACTTGGGCTGGGGAGGGAAGGCCAACAACTGCAGGAGAGGCCGCAACGTGAACGGGCACACACAGGGCAGTCGAGTCAGACTCCCATCCGTGTGTGTGTGTTCACTGGACCCAGCCGCCCAACTTGGAAGCTGTCATTAGCCTGGCACTGCTGTACCAATAAATATCGCCTTATCGATAATTTTCATTTTTATTCTCGTGGGTGATTGTGTAGGCAGGACCTCAGTGCACTGCATTGCCCTGGGGCCTATAATGCTCTAAAGATGGCACTGACTTCACTCTCACAATCAACAGTGACTATTTTAATCCTTATGATCCTAGCATTATTTAATGGATAGGAAATAATATCATATTTACTTGTTTTAAACTTTTTTTTTTTTTTTACATATCTTTAGTTACTTTTTGGATTCTAGGCCTAGGCAAATGATGTCATACATCCCAGGAGTCTTCAGGAGTGGAGGAGGAGCTTTTTCATTTAAGCACACCCTCCTACATGCATGGCTGGACTAAGGACAGATGGATTCAAGAAAGTAAATGTTACATGAATCATCTGTCCTTTAGATAGAAACAGCCAGAAATGCTAGGGGGGTGTTTTTCAAAGGATTTCTCAGCAAAATAAAGCCTGTCTCCAGGGATGAATGTTTGAGTTTGCTTTGAATATTAAAAATGAATTAAATTGTATTTTTGGTCTGTGGTGCTCAGATGACATGTACTATCCTAATGGCTAAATGTAGTCAAACATTATAGAAAGAAAAGGCATATCGCTTACTATCAATGCAATCGCTGCCCCTTGTGCTGATGGCTGCTGATCCCCTCTACCTCAGCAGCCTTAATCCTCTAATGCTTTAGAGTTTAATAGACTTGAGGGACCAGGGATTGCCGCCTGTGAAGTATGGTAACTATCCACTTTTTCTGACGCCCCTCCTCCATTCTTAGAAGCTGTACTATAACTTCCATGAATGAAAAGCAATCTATGAATGGAGGGCGGATGGGTGAATTTAAAGTTTGCCTTCTCCTTTCATAGATAGCTTACAATTCGTGAAAGCTGTCGTACTGCTTCTAAATGGAGCAGGAGGGTAGAAAGGGTGTAACGTGAGAATTACCTACCCAGTGAGAAAAACCTACCCTCGTCATTTCCGGTCAGAAACAGCTGAGCAGCGCCGCAGTGCGCATGCTCAGAGCCCCCGATACGTAATGGAGCAGCTGAGGATCAGACTAGTGCGCATGCGCACTACATGAAATTATCACGGTGTCGTGATAAAAACCTACCGACGCGGCGATTAAATTAAAACAGCTGTGCTGCACTATGTGTCATCTCCGCTCCTCTCCCTGTCACTACCCTGCTCTTGGCTAGTAAATATTAAAGCGGCTCTCGGCTCCGTGATTTATCTTTTCATACAGCCTCCGCCGCTTTTATATTTACTAGCCCAGATCAGGGAAATGACAGGGACAGGAGCGGTGATGACTCGTATTGCAGGCCAGCTGTTTTAATGAAACCGCCGCATTAAACACACTGCCGTGCAACCGGAATGACGAGGGTAGGTTTTTCTCACGGGTAGGTAATTCTCACGGAACAAGGGCAGGTATGGTAGGCATTCTTGATGATTTCCTGTCACAGGTTAATCAGCTCTATTAACCCCTGCTTCACCAGAAAATTACCAATGCAGGGGTGTATTGGAGGATAGAAGATTTCAACTAAAGTAAGAACCATTAGCACAAGGAACACTTCACATTGACAGTAAGTACTGTACCTTGTTACATAGTTAGTGAGGTTGAAAAAAAGACATCAGTCCATCCAGTTCAACCTATGATGTGTGTGTGTGTTTGCTGTTAACCGTACATTGTATACCCCTGTATGTTGTGGTCTTTAAGGTGCCCATCTAACAGTTTTATTAAACTATCAATGCTCCCTATCAACGCTCTTGTGCTGATTTAAAACAAATCTTTGACTATACTTAAGCCTAGTACACATGGGCCAAACATCTGGTGGCATTGGCCAGTGCAATAAAAACAAGCCCGCCATTCAGCCCGTGTGTACGGCAGTCGGTCCCACAGAAGCCAGCCGTTCGGCCGGCTTCTGCTGAAGAAGCATGGCCGAAAAAAGGTTTCCGATCAGCATCCACTGGCTGAGATCGCTAATTGGTGTGTTCTGGCGAGGCGGGGGCGTACCCCTGTCAGAACACAAAAGCACAGCAGGGGAGATCGCTGTAGAAACATTGCATAGTTAGTACAGGAGCTTCTCCCGAGCTGTCAGTCTTTTTTCGTTCAGCCTGTTGAACAAAAAAAAAATAGTAGTGTGTGCTAGGCTTTAGGCTTTACGGAATCTGTTGTAAACATTAATTAGCTCCTGTATTGACATCTGAGTTTCTGCTACTACCTGATCCTTTGCCCCCACTGCAGCCGGCGCTTAAATCTTTTTTGGTGCTCTGATTTGTGGGTGGTCCCTCAGCGTCCCCATATATAATGCAGGGCTATTAGTATGGATGAAGTCCAAACCCACCTGAACTATCCTTCAAGGAACCTGTCAAAGATGACAGCCAATCATAGGCGGCGGAGGCATTCCTCTCCTCGCAACCGCACATATGCAAGGGGTGAGTATACATGCAGATGAGGGGCAGAGAATCCTATGATTGGCTGTTCACTCTGACAGCCTTCTGGGGCGGTAGCTCAGTGGGTTCAGACTTGTGTCTGAAGACAGCTGAGTTCATCACTGGCTTTTAGCTAATGGCTTTTGGTTCAGGTTTAATGATGGCATTACAGATACAAGTGCTTTACTCTCTTAAGTCTCATTTACACATGTCTTACTACAGCGTACGCCAATGCAATAGCTGTGTTTACCCGCACAGTTGTTCCGTACATCCCTGTGTAGCCAGTCCCTTTCATGTCAATTGGGACACAGTGACTGAATGGACACAACCACTACTTCCAATTTGGCATCCATGCGGGTAGGGGTGCATGCCCCAAACGCACACTGTCTGCATTCGGGACCTGCGCTCTGGCACCCGCACAGATATCAAATTAGGAGCAGTGTCTGTGTCCAGGCAGTCATTGAGTCCTAAAAGACATCAATAGGACTACCTGCATGGGGATGCACAGAACACCTGTTCTTACCCGCGTGGGTAAACGCGGCCCTCACGTGGGCGTGTGCTGTGCTATGCCCCATGTAAGTGAGGCCTTACTGGTTGCCCTTGATACCAGTGATGCTATTGATTTTCCTCCCTGGCAAACTTCTCATATAGATTACAGAAGAAAGGCCAGTTATACTTTTATCAATGTCTTTTATTTCAGGTAACGTTGAATCAGAAAAAGGAATAATGTTCAGTTTGTCTTTCGATTTGTTGATATATTTAGTTTACATTCAGGACATCACGTCTTTTACTCATGTTTTCTAAATTCAGATCACTGTCGTGGGCTAGCAAAGACAAGAAGTGAATGTTTTTGCTGAAGGGTCTAATCATAGAAATACATTTAGCACAATAAAACATTGTGACTTTCCAGTCAATGTCATACTTATTTTAATATGCACTGCTTACCTCTGAGCTATGCTATAAATCCTTCAGGCTCATTAAAATGAGGAATGCAGTTCTCTTGACAAAGGTCAACAATTCTCAAAGTCATTTGAAGACTGACTCTCATAATTCTAAGGTTTAAGAAAGAATACATCTACTGTACATACATTGTTAGGTGAGACCACACTTATTTCCTGAAAAATCATCATTTTATAAAATATGTGTAGCCAACTGCCCATCTACTCATCATGCGCAGATGCAGGCATAGACTTGTATAATGCCACTTTCCACAACTCCCTGGGTTCCTGGATGTGCCCAGGGAAGCTCCATTCCTCAGCTTCCCTTAGCAGCTCATAGAGGTCATGCATGATGAGGCAAACATAGCTGGACAAACAGTCTTCAGCAGGTAACTGGCCCTCCACTGTCAGAACTAGCATGTGAGCAACTGGGTCAAAGCCTAATGGCACACAGCTTCTCTGGAAGAGCCAGCTACTTATGGGGAGTCCATCCCTAATTGCTACCAAACTGCTCCAGGTCCAATGGGGTGATCCTTTGTCCTTGGGCTTTGGATCCCTTCAGCTCTTCACCTGTGTTACCAGAGCTACACTGGATTTCACCGAAAGGGATGCTGTTTTGAACAATTTCAAGCAGCTGTTTGTATTCTGAAATATTTACTCAAGTAGTGATTCTTAGCTAGATTATGAGGTTTATTTACTAAAACTGAAAACTTCAAAATCTGGTGCAACTGTGCATGGTAGCCAATCAGCTTCTCACTTCAGCTTGTTCAATTAGGCTTTGACGAAAAAAACTCAAAGCTGGTTGGTTTCTATGCAGAGCTGCACCAGATTTCGCACTCTCCAGTTTTAGTAAATTAACCCCTATCTGTTGGTGTAGAGTCCTAGGCTCGGTTCACACTGATGCGACATAGAATCCGACTTGTGAAACCTCAAGTCAGATGACATGTGAAATTCAATGTTTCCTTATGAGAGCTGTCTTAACTAATACTACACAAGTCTGTCTGACTTTAGAAATTATTCCTGCACTACGTTGGTCTGACTTTGATGCAACTTCAAAGCCACAGTATAGAGTATAAAAAGTCACATCAAAGTTATATCAAAGTCAGACTCCAAAGTTGCACTGAAAGTCACGTGAATTTGGAGTCGGGCTAGTGTGAACCGAGCCTTACTGAGACTATGCTGTGCAACCACATGTAGCCCCGATTGAACCTCAGGGATAATGCTGTGAAAAGATAATGTCTGTGTAGCTTTCATTACCTATTTTGTATTATTCTGCAGCGTATGCATGCTCTTTTCCATCCTGAACCTGTTTTGCATAGGCTTCCATCTTTGTGCCCGCTTAGTAAATTGCAAGTAACAGTTACTTCCTGTACAGGGAGTGCAGAATTATTAGGCAAATGAGTATTTTTGAGGATTAATTTTATTATTGAACAACAACCATGTTCTCAATGAACCCAAAAAACTCATTAATATCAAAGCTGACTATTTTTGGAAGTTGTTTTTAGTTTTAGCTATTTTAGGGGGATATCTGTGTGTGCAGGTGACTATTACTGTGCATAATTATTAGGCAACTTAACAAAAATCAAATATACAGTATACCCATTTCAATTATTTTTTTTACCAGTGAAACCAATATAACATCTCAACATTCACAAATATACATTTCTGACATTCAAAAACAAAACAAAAACAAATCAGTGACCAATATAGCCACCTTTCTTTGCAAGGACACTCAAAAGCCTGCCATCCATGGATTCTGTCAGTGTTTTGATCTGTTCACCATCAACATTGCGTGCAGCAGCAACCACAGCCTCCCAGACACTGTTCAGAGAGGTGTACTGTTTTCCCTCCTTGTAAATCTCACATTTGATGATGGACCACAGGTTCTCAATGGGGTTCAGATCAGGTGAACAAGGAGGCCATGTCATTAGCTTTTCTTCTTTTATACCCTTTCTTGCCAGCCACACTGTGGAGTACTTGGACGCGTGTGATGGAGCATTGTCCTGCATGAAAATCATGTTTTTCTTGAAGGATGCAGACTTCTTCCTGTACCACTGCTTGAAGAAGGTGTCTTCCAGAAACTGGCAGTAGGACTGGGAGTTGAGCTTGACTCCATCCTCAACCCGAAAAGGCCCCACAAGCTCATCTTTGATGATACCAGCCCAAACCAGTACTCCACCTCCACCTTGCTGGCGTCTGAGTCGGACTGGAGCTCTCTGCCCTTTACCAATCCAGCCACGGGCCCATCCATCTGGCCCATCAAGACTCACTCTCATTTCATCAGTCCATAAAACCTTTGAAAAATCAGTCTTGAGATATTTCTTGGCCCAGTCTTGACGTTTCAGCTTGTGTGTCTTGTTCAGTGGTGGTCGTCTTTCAGCCTTTCTTACCTTGGCCATGTCTCTGAGTATTGCACACCATGTGCTTTTGGGCACTCCAGTGATGTTGCAGCTCTGAAATATGGCCAAACTGGTGGCAAGTGGCATCTTGGCAGCTGCACGCTTGACTTTTCTCAGTTCATGGGCTGTTATTTTGCGACTTGGTTTTTCCACACGCTTCTTGCGACCCTGTTGACTATTTTGAATGAAATGCTTGATTGTTCGATGATCACGCTTCAGAAGCTTTGCAATTTTAAGAGTGCTGCATCCCTCTGCAAGATATTTCACTATTTTTGACTTTTCTGAGCCTGTCAAGTCCTTCTTTTGACCCATTTTGCCCAAGGAAAGGAAGTTGCCTAATAATTATGCACACCTGATATAGGGTGTTGATGTCATTAGACCACACCCCTTCTCATTACAGAGATGCACATCACCTAATATTCTTAATTGGTAGTAGGCTTTCGAGCCTATACAGCTTGGAGTAAGACAACATGCATAAAGAGGATGATGTGGTCAAAATACTCATTTGCCTAATAATTCTGCACTCCCTGTATGACCATTTGGAGGATTACCAATTCTGTTAAACTAATACCAACCAAGGCAGCTATGGCAGACAATTATATTCTTGTTTGGTAAGTCTATGGTTCTAAAGCATGCAGTGGTTTGTAGATTTGCCACCAAAGGTAGTAGCAGTCCAGGCAAAACTTAACTAGGCTAGCGGTATCCCCGAGCGTGACTCGGGGTAGGAATTTCCTGCTATTATCGGTATCCCCGAGTCACGCTCGGGGGGAATGTGCAGACAGCACAGCTGGGTGTCTTACCTTATCCTGGCGATCCAGCGATGAGCTCTCATTGCTGTGACCGCCAGCCGATATCCCCGCCACTCGTCTGTCGGTATGATGACTTCCTAGTTCCGTTCCCTGCAGCAGCAATGCTGCATGGGAGCGGAACTAGGGAGGGAAATTAAAAACAAAACAAAACGTTGCACAAAACACAAACACATTTTATATTATATATATATATATATATATACATGTGTATATATGCATATATATATATATATATACATGTGTATTTATGCATATATATATATATATATATACATGTGTATATATGCATATATATATATATATACATGTGTATATATACATGTGTGTATATATATATATATATAAAATTATATTATTGATTCGATTATAATTCATGCGTTATATATATACACATACACACACACATATATATATATATATATATATATATATATATATATATATATATATATATTTCCTGGCTCTGCGTCATGCCATCATACTACGGGTCAACTCCGCCCCTCTGACCCCCATAGGACATCCCTGAAATAGCATAAAAGGCAGGCAGTACCTGGTGGAGGTGTTCTTTTTTTCGTCCTCGCTCCGGACACCTTGAAAAAAATATGTTATCCTTCCTTGTGGCCTTCCCAGGTTCAGCCTCTCTCCTGGGTAAGAAGACCCCCTCTTATGGGCTGTAAATCTCCCTCGATGGTGGGTTCCCCTTGGTGCTGGGGGTAAGTTACATTGCAGTATAAATTGCTGCATTTCATACTGATACCATTAATTGACAGTCAAAACTGCCACAGATGCCGTATTACAGTGGAGGTTATTTCCTCGCTGTTGTTACAGTATGAATGATGATATGAAGCTGGCTGGCAATTTTTTTGCTGTATTTTTCTCCCCTTAAACATGCTTGCTGGCTCTTGTAGTTCACTAGAGATGGTGGTTTTGCATGCTCCAGTGTGGGAGGAGGGGGCCAGCCCAGGCTTCCTCTGATCACCTTGGAGCTTTTGGTTAATCAGTGGAGGCAGTCTGCAGGTGCAGCTGGCTTCCTTTTCCTCTGTGGCCAGTACACGGTGTAACTGGGTCTCTGCTGCTCTCACTGTGAGTACATGCACATCCTGGTCTACTTTGCCTGTGTTGAAGCTTGGGGTATTTTTGTCTAAAGCTGCCGCCAGCCTCAAAGCACTGAAGATGTTTTTGGGAAGGAATGCGTTTTTGTTTTTCTTTATCTTTTTTGGAAACAAAAAAAAGAGAGCAATGTATGTGGCCAGGACGGAATAAATTTTCGTCAGTTGGTCACTCTGAATGGACCTGATCGAGTGTGGAGCCACGTTGTAGTGGGGATGAATGTGAACTAAGCACATTGCAACTTTGATTTTTATTCCCCAGGAGATCACAGACTGAAATATTGACACCGCTGTGAATGCTGTCACTTGGCAAATGCTTCACATCATCTTATCACTAATTTGGAGGATACTGTATGTCAGCAATACCTTAAGGAGGTAGTCCAAGGATCTTCCTCTCGTGCTTAGCACAATGAGGTGCTGGGAGGATACGTTCCCAGGAAGGAGAATATGTCTATGCCTTAATGAGGTAGTCAGAGGTTCTCCTGTCCACTATTTGTAGCCACAAAGTTACTGTGAACACTGGATGTAGTTACCATTCCCAAGTGTTTGCATACAGCTTGCGCTGCTTTACAATACTGTTGCTACCTGCTGCAGAGACAAAAACAAGGTTACTTCTGTTTGTAGGTGACAGACAACAGCATAAGCTGGCACTTTGTGCAGCCTGTGGCTATCCTATTAGTCCTTATTGCTTATAGCAGATAAGGTTCTCCATGTGGAGGAGAAAGGGCTCTGGTTGGGAAGCTTGTGTAAAGTTTTCTCAGTTCAGGTAAAGGCTTGTTTGCCTGGCTCTTGGGGATGGCCCAGGACTACAGCATCAGAGTTGCCTTAGTGGGATAGCCTACGGCCACACCACACCAACCTGTATGTGCTTGATCTCAGAAGCTAAGCAGGTTTAGACCTGGTTAGTGGATGAATGGGGGACCACCTGGGAACACTAGGTTCTGTACAGCAGCACATATGCCTCTTAACCAGAAGAGGGCAGTAATACTGATAATGGTGCACTTAGCTTCTCTAGGGTTCTGAGTCAAGCTGCCCCAGTGCTGTGGGGGACAGTTCACCACTCTAGGTCCATGGGGACCCTTGCATGTTCTGCTTTCTGAGGCTTTGCAAAGTCTAACAGCCATAGGCATGCTTCCTCAAAGCAGAGGCAACAGGGGTTTTGTGGTTTCAGAAGCCTTGGCGTCCCGGATGTTTTGGGGCTGCATTTCCCATGATGCTCATACACTCTGAAGTGTAGTTGGGCATTATGGGAGGTGGGGTTCTGGGGTGCCGAGGTTCGCTATCACTGCTCTAGAGCTATGGTCAGATGCAGGTTTTAAAAGAAAGCAGTGTACAATGTTTGCATTACCTCCCATACCCTGGAAGACCTTTTTAAATGTTTGAGGATCAATGATCGCTAATATTCTCATCCCAGCAGCAGTTTCCTGCTTCCTTACCATAGCTCCCATGCTCCACCAATGTGTCAACCGTTTTAAGGAGTGATTTTGGCTCAGGACATTCTTTCAATGCGGATGCAAAGGTGGAGCATGAATATTCATTCCCTCTCTTGGGTCACAAATGTCAGATGGCCTTTGGATTAATCTTAGTGCTAAGCACATGCAGGTATTCATGAAGGGTCCTGTCTTTATGACAGAATCCTGGAAAACCATTATTCTGGTGGTAAGGAAGGGAGGCTGGTGCCCTTTTCTGGACTTGGCAAACACTAGTCTACATATTCCTATAGTCTGGGTTCGTCAGCACTCAGGTTTTTTCTAGCAGACAATGACTTGACCTAGGTCATGGTATGTTTTTTGGTTGGCATTCTCCCAGAACCCTCTTGAGAGTACTATCAAACTTTATGGCATTTATTTCCTCAAGTGACATTTTGCGGATAGCGAAGTAGGGGTGCTGCTGCTAAGTAACGTTTTTCTTGCCTGCAGGACCCTCTAGAGCTTGGAGTATCTTGTCAATTTTTAGTAGATTCAAATCCAGTCTACTTAAGTCCTGGATCACTGTTCATTGCAAGCAAAGGTCATGTCCATCCTTCTGGGTCCGGGTATGTTTTTGGTCACGGCACCCACCCCAGACCCTTCTGGAGGTACTATCTATCCTTAGGGCATTTGTTTCCTCAGTGATATCCTGCTTAGAGTGACGTAGGAGCACTGCTGCTAGTTAACGCCTTAGCCTGCAGGACTCTCGAGAGCTTTCATCTTGTCAAGTTTTAGAATTGAATTCAGTTTACTTACTCCTAGATCTCTGTTCAGTGCTAGTTAAGGTCATGCCCATCTTTCTGGGGCCTGGGATCCTGAGCATTATGTGGACTATATCCTGGTGTTGGCTCACTCCAGGGATTTTCTCATAGACCACCGGGATCAAGTCTTGCAGACCCAATCAGAATTTGGGTGGATGGTGAATGTGCAGAAGAGCCAACTTGTTCCGTCCAATGCCTAACCTACCTGGGCAGGGGGTTTCAGTACAGTCCAATACAAGATTTTCTTGTGAAGAGAGAAGATTGATCAAGTCTGTGCGGGGACCAAGGGGATTAGGTCCTCAAAGGAAATCACGGTTCGTCGATGCATGAGTTTTTTTTTTTTTAGGTCTCCTAACAGCCTGTATCCCGGCAGTGCCTTGGGCACGGTGGCACAGGAGAAGGTTTCAGTTCTGCCTTCTAAGCCAGTGGCGCCGCGGTTCTCTCAGCCAGAGGTTCCAGGTTTCTTGCTTAGTTTCCAACAACCTTCTGTGGTGGACCAAGAGGAGCAACCTCTCCCTGGGCAGGGCCCGTCAGCCCTGGTGACTGGATCACGATTACTGCGGATGCCAGTCTCCAGGGTTGGGGGGCGCATTGCCTACAACTGAAAGTGCAGGGAGGGTGGGACCAGAGTTTGCCATGTTCCTCGAATCTCCTAGAACTAACAGCGGCCAGGGAGGCGCTGAACACGTTTTTGCCCGTAATCCAAGGCAGGAGAGTCAGACTTCTCATGGACAATACAACGGCAGTATCGTACATTGTGAAACAAGGGGTGACAGGAAGTCTGCAACTTCTCCAGGTAACTGCGGAGATCTTCTCCTTGGTCGAAGCCCATTTGTTGAACTGTTCAGCATCGTGTCTCCCGGACCCTCAGAATACCCTAGCAGACCAGTTGAGCAGGAACTTCGCCAACTACACAGGATGGATGCAAAATCCAAAATATTTGTCGAGCAATGGGGGTTCCTGAGATAGACTTAATGGCGACACATTTCAACTGTCAAGTTTTTTTTCCCACTTCTTCAGCCCGCTCTCTATCAGAAGTGGGGCTTCAAGCAGGTCTACCTATTTCCACCAATTACTCTGATCCTCAAATCATTGGTGAAGATAATGGAGGAGGGAGTACCCGCTATTATGATAGCTCTATTCGGGCAGAGGAAGCCATGCTTTCCCCTTCTTTGTCGTCTGGCGGTGTGTCCTCCAATAAGGCTCCCTCAGGTCAGGGACCTTCTCATCTGCAACGGCCACACTCACCCCAACTCAGCCTGTCTGGCCTTGACTGCATGGAATTTGAGAGGAGCAAGCTCCAGAATCTAAATCTCTCTGACTCGGTAATGTCCACCATTCTGTCATCCGGGAAAGAATCTACTAGAGGCCACTTATTATAGACTGTGGCAGAGGTTCGAGGATTTCTCAGTCCAGCAGGGATTTTCTTCCCGTTTCACCTCAGTGGCGAATATATTGGATTTTCTGCAGTACAGCCTCGCTCGGGACTAAGCTTCAACATACTTAAAGTACAAATTTCAGCACTTTTGGCCCTTACCAATACCTCATGGTCAAAGGAGTCTCTAGTAGTTGGATTCCTCCGTGCGGCAATCAAGATATACCCGCCTATTCGTCCTTTTCTTACCAAAGTGGGATTTACTGTTAGTATTAATGGGGTTGCTAAAAAGCCCCTTTTTTCCCCAGATTCGGACAGTCCTTTATGGTACCTGACATTAAAGACGGTTTTCTTGACAGTTTTGGTCTCAGCCAGATGAGGCTCAGACACTGCAGCCTTCTCCTACAAAGAGCCATTCTGCACCTTCCTTCAGGACAGCGTGGTGTTACGACCTTCTCCGAAGTCCCTTCCTAAAGTCTCGTTGGAATTTCATTTTAATTGGGAATCGGTTCTCCCGGCCTTTTCACCTTCTCAATCAGACTTTGAGGAGCCTAGATGGTATGATCTGGATATGAAGTCTCTCCCACAGACAAAGCTGCCCAGAACGTTCTCGTTCCGGAAAACAGATGTTCTATTTTTGTATTCCCAAAGGGTCCCAGGATGGGTATGCCGGGCCCTCCAAGAGTCCTCTCGACGGGGATAGTTAAAGCAATCCAAACAGCTTACTCCGTGGAAGGCCTCCCCCCTCCTCAGGAGATCCGAACACATTCCATAAGAGCGGTGTCATCCTCCTGGGCAGCTTGGTCCAAAGTATCGGCAGACGTGGTCTGTAAGGCAGCAGGTTGGAGATCTCCTAATACCTGCATAAAACACTATAAGCTGAATGTGATGTCATCCTAGTATGCTCAGATGGGAGCTTCAGTATTGTCTTCTGCTTTATCAAGATATTAAAATTTGTTTCTTGCAGCAGTACCTGGTGTTTGTAATTTATTCTTCCCACCCTGTGTTTTGGCTAGTTAAGTCCCGTAGTATGATGGCATGACGCAGAGCCAGGAAAATGGAAAATTGTTACCAATACTTACCGTAATTTTCCTTTCCTGGCTCTGCGTCATGCCAGCACAAACCCTCCCTGGTCCGTCACAAGCTCATACAGAACACCTCCACCAGGTACTGCCTGCCTTTTATGCTATTTCAGAGATGTCCTATGGGGGTCAGAGGGGCGGAGTTGACCCGTAGTATGATGGCATGACGCAGAGCCAGGAAAGGAAAATTACGGTAAGTATTGGTAACAATTTTCCATTATATATACACATATATATAGAATATATAACGCATGAATTATAATCTAATCAATAATATAATTTTATTATATATATTATATATTCTATAATAAAATTATATTATTGATTAGATTATAATTCATGCGTTTGTGTTTCAAATTTATCACATCTGGGATGTCTACTAGAGTCTTGTTTTGGTCAGGTTTAAGTCAGTAATTACTAAGAATTGTAGGCCTATAATACATAACGCCAAATTTCCATGAAAAAAATTGTACCGCTTTTGGTACAGAATTCCTGACAGAATCATACCGCCAGGGAGGTTAACTAACGCTAAACCTGCTCTGTGGCACATTCTAAACCTAATCTATCTAACCCTGTAAAGTAAAAATCGCTGTACTTATCTATTCTGCAGCCGATCTGGTCGGGTCCCAGCATTAACTGTCAGTGGCAGCTTCAGCATGGAGGCGAGTGCAGGAGAGGCATCCGACAGCAGAAGTCCCACAGTAACTCTATGGGTGATGTCACTTCCCAGGCATTTCACAGCCGTTGTCGGTCCTCTTCTGCAGAGAGCTTCTGCCGCTGGAGACCGGACTTGATCAGGTGCAGAAAAGGTAAGTACAGTGATTTTTGCTTTACAGGGTTAGATAGATTAGGTTTAGAATGTGGCAGAGAGCAAATTTAGAGTTAGTTCGTTTTTTTCCTGAACTTCTCCTTTAACCTGCCTCCATTCTTAAAGTATAACTAAAGGCAAAACTTTTTTTTTTTTTTAGTTTTGGATAGAGTGGAGAGGGATTAGAACACTTGTCAGGTTTTTATTGCTGTTTGTGTCCCCGCTAAGGAGATTCACATTCTCTATTTGTCCTGTTTACCATTATCGGTGAAAGTAAAAGAAAAAATCCAAGATTTTGGGTAGTCCCCAGAAAAGTAAAAGAGGGGAAATTTGCCTATGAGGATACTGGTTCTGGTTATTTGGGGGTCCCCAAGGAATTCCCTTAACTTGCATGGATTACCTCTCACACTGTTTGGCTATGGGATAGGAAGTAAAGGTAAATATCTGCAATGGGACAACGATGGCGGAAAAAAAAAAAACCTGACGGGTTATAACCATCCCATCCCTTACTCTATCCAAAATGAAAATACATTTTGCCTATAGTTATATTTTAAGGGAAATCTGTAATGAAAGAAAATTGGCAGCCAATGGTGATCTCTCATTATGAAAATGCTAGTTCCCTAGCTGCTATGCTGAACCTTCTGGGTCACTTGTGCGGAACAAGTATAAAGGACTTTTCTCTGAATTTCCTGATCTACATGCCAAGGGGGTCAACAAAACAGTCATGTAACTAGCATTTCAAAGGAGGTCTACAATGCCAGGCCCCATGTTCCTCTTAGGAAAGAACTGTTGAGATATTAGCCACCTGGGTAGTGCACAGCTTTCATCAAGACTGGTGATCCATAGACTTGCATTATGAGATGAGGGAGGGGAAGGTATGAGCAATGCGTATGCTAAAAATCAGGAGGCAGAGTCTGGGTACATAATGAGCACATATGGAAATATAATTGCACTCATAAAACATACATTAAGAAAGGTTTATAATTATTAACTCGCATCAGGCTCTACATACACTACCTACAGAATACATCTTAACTGCTTGCCTATTGTATATATACTGCGGCAAGGTGGCTCTTCTGCGCAGGATCAGGTACACCTAGTAAGTGATCCTGCAATTCCAGGTCTGGGACAGACACGGGCACCAACGGCGACCTGTTCCCGCCAATTAGCAAGTCTCCATGTCCGCTGAGACCCTCCGATCACTCAGTACACAAGCAGAACGGCATTCTGCGTATGTAAACAAGGCAGACTGCTCAGTAGGGAAGGTATTGATCTTGTGTTTCTGCAAAGCAGGAACATGGATATTTCACAACATTCATAAACAACGCACAGGAAAACACTTGTGGTAATCAAAGGAGGATCCAAAATCAACAATCAATGAATGGATAATTCGTTTAGACAAGACTCGACAAAGCGCATGCACACAAAACGCGTAGTCGCTGCAACGAGGATGATTGCGCTCCACACTGGTTCCTGTCAGACGAGCGGCTTTCCTTCCAGACACCGCTCAGCGTGGCTTTCCCACAGCCACCATCTCTGGTAACCGTGGCATTTGGCATCACTTGGCACCTTCCATCTGGCGCTCCTACCTCCAATAGTGTTCTTGCCTCTTTCGGGACCCGGTGTGGTAATGTGCATTTATGGTCCTGATTTTACTCAAATAAACAAATTATCCATTAATCGATTGTTGATTTTGGATCCTCCTTTGATTGCCACAAGTGTTTTCCCGTGTGCTGTCTATGAATGTTGTGTACTCTCTTAGCATCTTTTCCCATGATTTTTGGCTGGCAGCAAGGAGACACTGACTTTGGTATATTGGAGTGCAATTGTATTTACCCTCCCACACAGGTGTTACATAGAGAGCGCCTGGAACATTTTGTTTTGCTGGAACATGGAGCTTTGCCTTCCCCTAGTACAAACACCTCCCAAACAGTAACCAGGCACTGGTTAGGCACACAGGTAACCCTTTGATCACCAAAAATGTACAAAGAGCAAATGACTCCTGCGCTTGAGGGGTGGCATTGCGGCTGGTATCCTGAAAATGCGATTCAGGTCGAATTGTAGTAAATTAAGGCTGTGCTGCCACTCTCAACGGGTCGTGGTAACCCAAAGCAGATACTGGAAAAGAGAAATGGACAGAGGGTGCACCAGCCTAGTGCATTATTATTAAAACAATTTATTGCAATGGACATGTATACACATTATACTCACAAAACGATTATGAAACACGGGCAATAAGCAATGAGGGACCACCATTGAGAAATGTAAAGTCTATATTGAGTTTAGATTGCAGTGTTAAAGTTGAGTAGTAATTGTATTTATTAACAATGCTTTATTGCTGCATTTCTAGGTCATATCTCTGGTGATGGTGGGGATTGGAGTGTATGCTAGACTCTTGAAACATGCTGGTGAGTGGTGGAGACTTCAGAATTGTATTCTTTTCATGTTTCTTCGTTCATTGCAAAGCTCTTGTTGGACACACACAGTGAAATTTTACTATATTATCTCTGTGTTTATATAAAGCCTGCATGTCTTTAAAACAGGAAACTGAGATTGATGTCATGTAGCTGGATCAGTAACCCTTTTCTTTTTTCTGAATACTCATGCAGAAAATATTTATAAAACCCTAATCCCACTTTTAGTTCTATTGAGGTACAGTTAAAGAGTATGTAAACCTATGTCAGCCAGTAGGAAATAACCTTCCTGCGAGTTAAAGTGGACAGAATAAAGAGAGCTGATTGGCAATAATGTGTTACCACTTGCTGCTGCTCTACGGCTCATTCACATATAGTAAGATTACAAGCGCTTTTCCACACTGGATAAGCACCAGCATTGGTGGGCGCAGCCTATTGCATTAGAGTGTGTAAATGGTGGGTGTGGTCAAATTGTGTGTACAGTGGGAGGGCTTAAAGGTACGTGGTTAAACAAAACAAAAGCCTTCCTGTACCCCCAAAAAAAAATGCTTTTGGTCTTCTTTTCCCCCAGTAGGGGGCATTCACATTCATGTGGTATGGTTTACACATGGTTGCAGCACAGTGTACCTGCACTTTCCATGTAGGTTGGTTTCACTTTGCTATAGACTTCTATTATAGCCCGTGGTTTTGGGGCTCTTTCCGAAAGCAACAACAAAAAGGGCGGTTTTGGTGTGCTTCAGAAAGTGCATCAAAACCATGGGACATAATAGAAGTCTATAGAAAAGTGCAGCTAACCCACATGAAGATCGTGGGTACACTGCACTGCATCCATGGTGTGGGAAAACTGCACAGCATTTGTCTGAAAGCCAAGCTGATCGTTTATTATTACTGACCTCTGAACTCTCTGTTAAAGTGTTTGTAAACCACGACTGGTTAAAAGAAAAAAAAAAAACTTGTAAGGCAATGGCATAATGTGCTAGTATGCAGCGTATAGTAGCACATTTATAAAATACTTTCCTTAGAACGAAGCCCTCCAGCAGCACGCTGTCATGGCTGAGAGGGCTGACAACTTCCCTCAGTCTTTCTTCTGGGTTCATGTGCTGTGGCTGGAGCCACGATGACGTCACCTGGTTCCGGCACAAAGCTAAAGTAATGGCAAGGTATACCAAATCTTCAGAGCACATGCACCGCTGACGTAACCAGCTGCATCCACGGTGATTATCTCCTAAACTGTGTACGTTTAGGAGATATGCATTTTACCTACAGGTAAGCCTTATTATAGGCTTACCTGTAGGTAAAAATAAAAAAGCGGGCTTTACTACTGCCTCACTTACTACTGACCCCTGGGTTCCACCTCACTTACTACTAAACCCCTTGAAACTCTGCCTCACTTACTGCCAACCCACAAACTCTGCCTCAATACTGCCGACCCCTGAACTCTGCCTCAATTACTGCCGATCCCTGAACTCTGCCTCACTTACTACCAACCCCTGAACTCAGCCTCACTTACTACCGACCCCTGAACTCAGCCTCACTTACTGCCGACCCCTGAACTCAGCCTCACTTACTGCCGACCCCTGAACTCAGCCTCACTTACTACCGACCCCTGAACTCAGCCTCACTTACTGCCGACCCCTAAACTCAGCCTCACTTACTGCCGACCCCTGAACTCAGCCTCACTTACTGCCGACCCCTGAACTCTGCCTCACTTACTACCGACCCCTGAACTCTGTCTCACTTACTGCCGACCCCTGAACTCTGCCTCAATACTGCCAACCCCTGAACTCTGCCCACCCCTGAACTCTGCCTCACTTACTACTGACCCCTGAACTCCGCCTCACTTACTACTGCCCCCTGAACTCCACCTCGCTTACTACTGACCCCTGAACTCCACCTCGCTTACTACTGACTCACTTACTACTGCCCCCTGAACACTGCCTCCCTACTGGCCACTGGACTTCACCTTACCACTGACCTCTGAACTCTGCCTCATGTACTACTGACCTCTGAACTCCTCCATACTTACTGCTGACCTTTGAACTCTGCCTCATGTACTACTGACATCTGAACTCCGCCTCACTTCCTACTGACCTCTGAACTCCTCCATACTTACTGCTGACCCCTGAACTCTGCCTCACTTACTACTGACCCCTGAACTCTGCCTCTATTACAGTGAGGGAAAAAAGTATTTGATGCCCTGCTAATTTTGTATGATTGCCCACTGACAATAAGATGACTAGTCTATAATTTTAATAGTAGGTTTTTTTTAACAGTTAGAGACAGAATACCAACAAAAAGATCCAAATAAATGCTTTTCAAAAAAGTTTTATATTGATTTGCACTTAAATGAGTGGTTGGCTAACGTTGACCTGGCATATTTGGCTACTGGAAGTATATATTGCATACCACGCTATGAAGTTTTCCTATAATGGTTTCAATCTTCCAACAGCTATATAGAGCTATTTTTCTATTAGTCATTGGTCTATACAGGCCTTTGCAGCCTTATTTTTTTATTTATTTATTTTTTTTTGTTTTATCATTATATTTTAATGTACCAATAAAATGTTATACGTTTATACAATTTTCTGTTGTCTCCGTGTTATAGCCTGTAAAGTCCGGCATCTAGGTGTGTTCCGGCGTAGTCCGGTTCTTCACCCTTTTCTTTCTACATTAATTTGGGATGTGGCTCTTTTATCAAGATTCGTCCTTCCTAAATGAATAAAGGGTCACTTTGTGTACCTCAAATATAGTTAAAGTGGTAAATGTTAAATAACTGTTCTTAAAATGTTCCCTCCTCCTACTTATCCTGCATACTCTTGTGCATACTTTTTTTTTTTTAGTCTGGTCACATGATCATGCAGCTCTGGCTCCTCCCATGTAAAGGAGCATTCGACAATGGTTGTGGTTTACTGGAGCCATGACATCACTCATAGGCTCCCAAGGCCCATCCGTTGTCCGCACTCCCTCCCGTCCCTTGCAACAGCCACACATCGTACAGGCAGGCAGTTACATACTAACAGAAAGAATCAATGAACTCCCACAGCACTCAACAGCACCGTGTTAGTTCATTGAGAACTACAAGCCGACAGCCACAAAGG
Source organism: Pelophylax lessonae (assembly GCF_965119305.1). Lineage (NCBI taxonomy): Eukaryota > Metazoa > Chordata > Amphibia > Anura > Ranidae > Pelophylax > Pelophylax lessonae. Next base: position 154,094,303 of record NC_138771.1, read on the forward strand.
ATGTCAGTAGCTGTAATTTATTCACACACAGAACTCTGTGAATGAAAGATGCGGTCATGTGAGCAGAGCCTGGCACAACCGCGTTCTTTTCAAAAAGTGACAGCTAGTACAGGGGGAACTTCTCCCCATACTGCTGTCACAGCAAAAGCTCAGATCGCAGAGCCGCTGCAGGAGTGGGAACATGTTACAAATTCCATCCTAAAAACTGGTGGAACATGTAACATGTTCCCAAAGCTGAATTTATTCTTTAAAAAGGTATGTATACATATAAATATTTTTTATACTATTGCTGGCTACCAATCATTAGCAGGGACCAAGAGCTGTCTTTCACAGCTCTGTGTCCGTGCTGGAAGTGCGCAGTGAACGCGCTCTCAGCACAGAAGCATGAGCCACCCAGCAACGCATATGTGCATGTGTGAGCCTTAACCTCCCTAGCGGTATGATTATGTCAGGAATTCTGTACCAAAAGCGGTACAATTTTTTGCATGGAAATTTGGCGTTATGTATTATAGGCCTACAATTCTTAGTAATTACTGACTTAAACCTGACCAAAGCAACAGTCATATACACAGTCACTTACCTATACATGCACACAGTCATATACACAGTCACATAAGTCAGTGATCTTCTCATACACACTGATAAATCAGTGGGGGCTCCCATCTCATACACACTGATAAATCAGTGGGGGCTCCCATCTCATACACACAAATAAGTCAGTGCTCCTCCATAAACACTGACAGATTTTTTTCTGCCCGTGTGTATGAAGCATTAGTGTTGTTACTTCATCTAATATCTTGCTTGTTACTGTTCCACAGAGGCTGCTATGGCTTGTCTTGCTGTTGATCCTGCTTTACTACTTATCGCTGTTGGTGTTTTGATGTTCCTCATTACCTTCTGTGGATGTATTGGATCTCTAAGAGAAAACATCTGCCTCCTTCAAACTGTAAGTTTCATAAATGATGTTGTGGATCTGGCATTTATTTAATATTCAAAGCCGCATCTTTCCCAATGTATTAGGAATAGAAAGAATGCCAGGGAACTATTCAGAACTATCTATGCCCACAGTGCGTAGCAATGCATTAAAATCATTGGACTAATTGATTTCTCACACTGCACTCAGACAACAAAACAAGCGATTCCCTTATTTGCCAGATCCAAAAGTTCAGATCACAGAAATGTGAATATAGGGCCGCATTTATTATCCTAAGTGTTCATATAAAAATTAAGGAGCTTTTTTGGCCAATGTATATACTATATGTATATTAAAGTGGTATTAAACCCAGAAGCAAACAGTTTTATTGCAGTTCAACAATTATTAGATGTGATGGCTGCCTTTTTAAGGCTTTTTTCCCTCTATTTTCATCTGGTGATCTGGCCAGTAAGTCTGTTTTACAAAAAATAAAAATTCTCCTGCAAATTTTTCAGCTACAAGTGTTGAGACAAACCATTTACCACTACCTGGGGTGTTTACAATGATCATCTTTATTTTATTTATCTAAAATTTTTATCCCAGAAGAAAGAAACTGTCGCTATAACTGATTATGTAACTGCAGTGTGAGCCTGGAGTTTGGCTTCATATTGTTAGTGTATCTAAATCTGCTAGTACATCTAACACACCCCACCTCCCCAGACTGACAATGCTGCTGTCCAGAGGCGCCCCTGTAATCATTCATCCAGAGTGGGGGCACTCTGATACAGGAGGTGTGTCACTGGCCAGATCACCGGGCAAAAACAGAGGGAAAAAAGCCTAAACAAAGAAAATTAATGCAGCCACCACACCACATCTAATGATTGGTAAAGTGCAATATATTACATTTTTGGGTCTGGGTTTATTACCACTTTAAAAGAGAAGTGTAGGAAAAAAATAAACCTACATACTTACCTAGGTGGATGCAGCTACAGTCCAATGCGGCATCTGTCCCCCGCCACCTCTAAAATAATCACTCAGTTCTCGATCTTCAGTGAGCAGAGAGATGTGACTCTCAGTGATCGGCTCTCTGCTTTGACCCTCCAGTGCTCACTGCTTTAGCCCACTGTCCGATGAATCTGGGTCATGGGAGTGCAGAACTTAACAGCACTCCTGTGACCCACAGGAGAAGTAGGGACAAAAAGAGCTGCATTAAGAAATTAATTCTTTAAAGCAAATTTAACCACATTCACACCACTATAGCAACATTTAGAGCAGGGGTATTGAATTCAATTTCACGAAGGTCAAGTCAGTAAAATTGTCTTCCAGGTGAGGTTCAAATCATATGTTTGACTCTCAATGGCACCTCTGCACAATGACAAACGTGGCGCGTTTATGTGAGTGCCACACTGCATGGTGCCACAGTTTCATGCAGCTCGGTATGGCGCAATTAAAAAAAAAAGGATTAGGGACTTCTTTATCTGCATTTCTGCTTATAAGGCAGCCCAAAAATGGACTGCCTACACACAGAACACAGTATGCAATGATCGCAACCTCAGATCCTTCACATCACAATCCTTTTATTACATCAGTGTTCGCAGTCCCCCTGCACATCATCCCTCCCTTCACATTACAGTCCTAACCCCCCCCCCTTTACATTCCTATCCTCGGCCCCCTTTATATCACCCCCTACTTCAAATTGCAGTTCCCAGCACCCTTCATATCACCCCTTCACATTCCTGTCCTCGCCACCTTTATAGTAACCCTCCTTCACATTGCAGTCCCCAGCCGCCCTTCACATTCCTGTTCTCATCCCCGTTATATAGTACCCCTTCTTCACATTGCAGTCCCCAGCCCCCCTTCACATTCATGTCCACACCCCCTTTATAGCACCTCCCTTCCCATTCCTGTGCTCACCCCCTTTATAACACCCCCTTCACATTCCCGTGCTCACGCCCTTTATAGCACCCCCTTCATATAACTGTGCTGACCCCCTTTATAGCACCCCCTTCACATAACTGTCCTGACCCCCTTTATAGCACCCTCTTCACATTCCCGTGCTTACCCCCTTTATAGCACCCCTTTCATATAACTGTCCTGACCCTCTTTATAGCACCCCTTCCCATAACTTTCCTAACCCCTCTTATAGCACCCCCCTTCACATAACTGTCTTCACCCCCTTTTTTGCACCCCCTTCACATAACTATCCTTACCCCCCCTTTATATCACCCCCATCACATAACTATCATCACCCCCCCCCCCTTTATAGCACCCCCAATCACATAACAGTCCTCACCCCCTTTATAGCACCCCCAATCACATAACAGTCCTCACCCCCTTTATAGTACCCCCATCACATAACTGTCCTTACCCCCTTTATAGCACCCCCATCACATTTTTGTCCTCACCCATTTTCTAGCACCCCTCACATTACAGTTCCCAGCCCTTCCCCCCCTTCACATTTCTGATCTTACCCCTTTTGTAGAAACCCATCTCCCTTCAAATCACTCCCTTCACATTCCTGTCCTCACCTCACTTTTATATCATCCCTCCCCCCCTTCCGCCTTCATATTACAGTTTCTCAACCCCCCCCCCCCACCCCTCTTAAATCAACCTCGGCTTTCTCCGCCCTTCATAACAGTAACGGAGCACTCTTCTCTGTCCTACCTTACACAGGGCGGAGGGCAGGAGGCACAGCAGGTGACATTGGAAGCAGCTGACATCGAAAGTGCACCAAAGCAATGGACAGAGGACGGGAGCTGCCCCAGTTAACTGATTGATTGCTAGAATGCAGGGCGGTTCTAGCAACCAATCAGTTAACTGGGCCAGCTTCCGCTATCTGTCCATCGCTGTGTTGCTCTTCCGATGTCAGATCTGCAAAGACAACAGAGCTAGCGGCAGCTGAGGGAAAAAAGCAGATCCTAAATTGCACGACCGCGGCAGCTTCAGATGGGACATAAATTCAGTCCGGACTCGGACTGCGGTCCAGCATTTAGTGATGCCTGGTTTAGAGATTCTAATTGGATTGGATTCTGAATACACAGAATTCTATTTTATCTAAAGTAAGTTATACTGAAGAGCCCTAAATGCAGCTAAACATCCACTCTGGATCATACCATTGTGAAATCATAAGCTGCAATTATAGATATTTAGAAATGTGCTCTGATCGCATTGTGAGAGTGCATTGTCCTGCCACTGGGTGAGCATAGGGAAAATCGACACAGGGTTTGCACAAAAGCAGAGTGCGGGACTTCAGTGTTTTGTGACTGATCGGGGAACTGGGTATTCAGTTTCCTCCAGGTTTTGTAATCCTGGATTAGGGTCAGGAGGCTGATGGCTTCAAAGTGTCTTGGGTTGGATAAAGCCTTCAATTCTTTGTCCAGGTCTTATTGGAGACCTGCAGGTTATGTAAGTGTGCACAGTTGGTTTGGGTAAAGCTCAGGGCTCCAGCCAGGAAGTAGGTGTGCTTCTGTTTGAAGACAGGTGTGTGATCTGTTTGGAGAAAGAGGTGCTCTACTCATGAGAAAGCATAAAGAGATTCTATGTCAGACTGAAAGAGTTGAGGTGGCGAGTGCGAGTTTGGGAGACTGAGAAAGCCAGAACGTCTAGGCGAGTCCAGGAGGACTGTAGGAATTTGTAATTTTCAGAGGAGTGAGAAAGCCTGGGGTCGCAGGAGAACCCCTATCAAGAGGCCGGTATTGGAACCGCACAGCAGGCAGTTGGGTGAGTGAGCCAGAAGAGAGTTCAGAGAGCCAGGAGAGCTAGTGAGATAGTCTGAGGGACCAGTAACAAGAGCAGCGGCACTGCTGAAGGAAGACAGGTGGCTTGGTATTTTCGTGAACCTGTTTTTCTGTGTGAAACTGAAACCCCTGCATGGGCAAGTTTCATAAACCTTTAGCTTTTGTTTAAATAAAAGCGGGCTGGCAAGCCCTAAAAAATGAAGTTCAGACTGGCATGGGCTGAATTTGCCATATCATAGAATAAAAAACACAGTTTTACTTTTGTCAATTTATTTTGATGTGTCTGATGTTAAATTTATTTACCTCTCTTATCCTCAGTTCTCCATCTGCCTGACAATAGTCTTTCTGCTGCAGCTGTCTGCAGGCATCGTGGGCTTTGTCTTCTCTGACAAGGTATAGAAATTGATTTTTTTACTTTGTATTTACATCCTCCCTGCCAAGTGACACTTATGATAAGTAGTAAGCCTTTTGACTTTCTATTGTAAATAATATGTTCCAGAATTAGTAGCACAGGCTGGTAACATGCAGAGATGCAAGAGCACAATAGCAAGTTCATGAATAGGTTAGCTGAGATAGGCCTAAAATAATAGGAGTCAGAGGCAAGAAGCTTAGGTAGATAAAGTAAAAGGTTCAGGAGAAATTCATAAATTGGGAGAAAAATGGAATGGCATAGCACTGACAAATATACTGCAGGATGACTGCAAATCAGACCATGGATGTTAGGGGATGTAAGATGAGTGCACAAAAGTGCCTCATCCATCAACTGAACGGCCTTGTTTTCCGCAGACTAGCACACATACACTATATTACCAAAAGTATTGGGACTTCTGCCTTTATACGCACATGAACTTTAATGCATACCAGTCTTAGTCCGTAGGATTCAATATTGAGTTGGCCCACCCTTTGCAGCTATAACAGCTTCAACTCTTCTGGGAACGTTTGACCATTCTTCTAGAAGCGCATTTGTGAGGTTAGGCACTGATGTTGGAGAGAAAGCCTGGCTCACAGTCTGTGTTCTAATTCATCTCAAAGGTGTTCTATCGGGATGAGGTCAGAACTATGTGCAGGCTTTATTGACCTTGCTTTGTGCACTGGTCAAAATCATTCAATGGAGGGGAGATTGTGGTGTGGGTTTTTTTTTTTTCAGGGGTTGGGCTTGGCCCCTTAGTTCCAGTGAAGGGAACTCTTAAGGCATCAGCATACCAAGACATTTTGGACAAGTTCATGCTCCCAACTTTGTGAAAAGAGTTTGGGGTTGGCCCTTCCTGTTCCAAAATGACTGCGCACCAGTGCACAAAGCACGGTCCATAAAGACATGGATGAGAGAGTTTGGGGTGGAGGAACTTGATTGGCCTGCATAGAGTCCTGACCTCAACTCCATAGAACACCTTTGGGAGTAATTAGAACACAGACTGTGAGCCAGGCCTTCTCTCCCAACATCAGTGCCTAACCTCACAAATGCACTTCTGGAAGAATGGTCAAACATTCATAGACACATATACGCTGCAAAGGGTGGGTCAACTCAATATTGAACCCTACGGACTACAACTGATGTAAAAGCAGGTGTCCCAATACTTTTGGTAATATGTATATTGTGAGTGTTCAGTATCCTACAGCAGGTTCTAACATTAACCACATGTGGACTGGCTAGATCTACACAACAAGACTGAAATAAAAAAACTCACACATTTGATAACTTCATACTCAATATGAGTAGCAGAATATGTTTTGAGGTGTAACTGTTTCTAGACTCTATAATGTTCACACAGACTAACTAATATACACCTGCTTATTTCAGCTGTTTTAGAATATTTTTTAGAATACTTAGTTTTTTTTCCCTTTATATAAAATAAAAAAACAGTGATGATTAAAAACAACCAAAAGAAAGCTCTATCTGTCTCAAAAAATGTATATAAAATTTAATTTGGTGTTGCATTACCAAGTAATTGTCTGAGTATGACAGTGCTGAAAACTGAAAAATGGTCTGGTAATAAAGGGGGGGTCAAACATGCTGACATAGGGGAGCAGGCATGTGCTCCCAGTGTTGCTTTTCTCAGGGAATAACACTAGTTTTGTGGTAGGTTTACATGACTGATCATTGTGCTTGACCAGCATATGTATGCTTGCCACCATAGGGATAAGATTGTCACCAAGAGCTGTCATCTTACATTGACAGGCTGTATAAAACGTATATATAACTAAGGCCCCTTTCACACTAGTGCGACTTGTCCCGCGATTTTGGACCGCAAAATCGCATGACAAGTCGTTTTCCATTATTTTCAATGAGCCCCATTCATATCAGTGCGTTTTGAAGTCGCACCGACTTCAAAGTAGTTCCTGCACTACTTTGCCACGATTTGATTGCGTTTTGAGCCATAGCCATAGCCATTGCTTTCAAAATTGCTGCAAAGTCGCCTCAAAATCGCGCCTCAAAATTGCGGTAAAATCGCGTTGCATAAGTGTGAAAGGGGCCTAAAGCCTGTTATTTTGATTTGGATAGAACAGGGGGAGGGGGTAATTAGAACCCCTAATCTTTTTTTTTTTTTTTTTTTTTTTTATGTCTGCTCAGGGAGATTTTTCTTCACTTCCTGTCTGGGAGACAACAGGTAATGAGTGGAAATCTCATAACAGTAATTAACTTGAAACATTTGTTCCCATTGGAAAATTTGCACCTCCTGATTTGGGGACAACTGAAACATTTTGGATTTCCCATCTCTTTGATAATGGTTAGCAGGACAGATAAAGAATGCAATCTGCCCATTGGAGGCATAGGCAGATATTAAATCAATTCTTAGCATCTGAATTTGGCATCTAACATGTCCATCTGTTCAGGAAATGCCAAGCATGAGTACACAGAAACACCTATCCAGGTGTCTGTCCTCTCTGACAGAGCCAAAGTATGCTTAGGGCAGCTTAACAATTCACCGGTATTAAAAACCACTTTACCATCTGTTTCGAAATTTATATTGTACTGAATATGTGTTCTGTAACAATCTCACATTGTTATACAGCACTATGAGATAAGATTGAGTTATACATTCAGAAAAATAATGCTTACTACTACTACTACTACTACTACTACTACTACTACTACTACTACTACTACTACTACTACTACTACGTGCTGCAATAACCTATGTTGTAAGTTTTGGACATTTTTTGTAACAGAATGCATGTTGTTTGATCTGTCTATTCAATAACTATATCCTGTGCAAATGTGTCCAGGCAGATCTTGTAGATTGCATCATGGTATGATTAGGAAACACCCACTACTTTTACAAATATTTGAAATGTGAAACATGCTTTCAAAGGATGGTATTTATATTATAGCTAACATAATATGTACACGATCCACTTAGATAAAGCAGGGCCAAGCCTAACTTCTAAGATACGAAATCCTTTGCTCTTTAGTGGTTTGTCAGTTCCTAAGTACCTATAGCAGGGGTCTTCAAACAATGGCCCTCCAGTTGTTCAGGAACTACAATTCCCATCATGCCTAGTCATGTCTGTGAATGTCAGAGTTTTACAATGCCTCATGGGATGTGTAGTTCTGCAACAGCTGGAGGGCCGTAGTTTGAGGATCCCTGACCCAGTGGTGTATTTTGGTTTTGTGCTGCCCTAGGCAAGACTAAAATTGGGTGCCCCCCTCCCCCCCCTATTTAAATTTGCGCACCCTTTCCTGTGTGATGCACTTACCTCCTGACTGTCCTCATCTTTTGGGCCCTCGGTCAGCTTGTTGATGTCCCAGCTGGGAGCAGAGAGGAGGTTTGAGAAGGAGTGTAGGCTCTGGGAGGTGCCAGGGATGCTGCACTCGCTGCTGCTTAGGACAGGGCGGCGCCGTGGCAGTTGAGGTCTTCTCCCTCACAGGCTCTCAGTTCTAGCCAGCTTCCAGGGTGGGCCGGCAGCCCGCTTGCTGTGTCAAGACGTCGCAACTCAGCAGCAGCAGCTGCTGTCGGCGGTGGATTGGTGAATTTTGCTTTATTGCCCTGCACCCCAATGTCACTGGACCAGCAGGACTCTTTGGGCTCCACAAGCACTAAGTGCGGAGGAGGAGGAAGTTAAAACCTCCTCCACTTTGAATCATGGCCAGGGCCAGGGTGTCACGGCCGTGACGTCACTGGTTGCTAGATGCCAGCCGGCTCTAGCAAATAGTGGCCAATAGACTCTCAGGTGGAGGTGGGGGCAGCTATTTTGCTGCCCCCCTGCAATGTGCCGCCCTAGGCCTGGGCCTAGTTGGCCTAGGCCAAAATACAGCACTGCCCTGACCTATAGTAATTATAGTTGATGCCACAATGTTAAGACGACCTGGCAACTTGTGGTCCCCATGACTTTTCAACCAGACAATTTTGTCGGGGTAAGGCAGGCATTCTGAAAGAAAAGTTGGGGTAGGATGAAGGGGTGATATTTTAGGCTTAGGTGTAATCAGGTAGTTTACACAGCAGCAAAAAGTTAACCATTGACAGTAAGCCAATTGAGATCTAACCAGCTTGATGTCCTAAGCAGCAATGTAGAAGAGAATAATGTAGTTGGGACTCTTGCCACAGTGGTCATTGACAATGGTAATGGAATGAAATTTTTAAAAATTTCTCCTAATCTATGTACGGTATGTATTAAAATGCCTTCAGATGCAATCGTAGTACTTACAACACATTGCAGCAAATATGGGATCTACTTAAAGCGGTTCTAAAGGCTGAAGTTTTTTTTTTACATTATTGCATTCTCTGCGTTAAGGTACAAAAACCCTTCCATGTGCAGTTTCCCCCCGGCCCCACCCTATGTTTACCCGAGCCTAATCTTAATCCATCTCTGTGCACGAGAGCAGCGGCTCTCTCCCTCCTCATAGGCCTAGAGACAGCAGCGCAATCTAGAAACATAAATAAACATTAAAAACTATTAAAAGTACATAATCAGGAAGAAACATCGACAGTTCAATGAGGTGCCCGGCAGTAGGTGAAGTGCACTTCATCTACTGCCGGGCACCTCATTGAACTTTCAGTGTCTCTTCCTGATTATGGACTTTTAATAGTTTTTGATGTTTATGTATGTTTCTGGATTGCACTGCACTATTTTTTCTTTGAGTTCCATCTTGGATTTATGTAATGTACCTGGTTCAGTGTTCAACCTCTGCATATTTAGGGATTAGGATTGAATACGCTGATTGTCTTTTTTTATATACTAGAGACAGCAGCGCCAGCTATTGGCTCCTGCTGCTGTCAATCACAGCCAGTGAGCTGGTGTGGTGCCTAGACCCACTTTGTATGTCAATGGACAGACAGAGGCAGATGCCGCCATAGCAAGCATGCTTTACTAGCACATTATAACTTTGCCTTGCAGTTTTAAAAATAAAAAAAAACTGCGGTTTACTACCGCTTTAAAGTTAATCATTGTCTAGTCATTTGCCAAATTGAACATCCAGAAACAAGCTGGAATTGTACCTTGTGCTTACTTTATGTAAGTTGACATCACAAATTTATGTATTAACACAGAACATAAGGTATAACTAAAGGCAAAACTTTTTTTTTTTTAGTTTTGGATAGAGTAGAGAGGGATTGAATTACCTTTCAATTTGTATTGCTGTTTGTGCCCCCATTAGGGAAATTCACCCTCTCTATTTTTCCTGTTTACCATTACCATTGAAAGTGAAAGTAAAAGAAAATCCCAAATTTTGGGTTGACCCCAGCAAATCTTCCAATGGGGACACTAGTTCTGGTGACCTGGGGGTCCCCAGGGAATTCCCTTAATTTGCAGGGATTTCCTCTCACTTCCTGTTTGGCTATGGGACAGGAAGTGAAGGGAGATCTCCACAATGAGACACAGATGGAGAAAAAGAAAAACCTGCAGGGAATCTACGAATGACTAGAGAATCTTTTCCTGGTTCCCAGGTGGATACTTTATAAGAATAAAAGTCAAATAGCATTCCACAGAGGGAAACATAGGGTGTTCAGCTAACATTACTGCTCTGTGGGCATCAGGACAAGAAATACATTGAAAGTGACCGTGGGGTCAATTCACAAAGAGTTATTTTACTCTTAAAATCTGAGATAAAATAACTCAAAACATTTTTTCACACATTTTTTTTGCAATTCACAAAGAAACGCTATTAAAATAAAGCATGAGTTATTTCACCAAAATGTGAGGTATTTTACTCATGAAACCATTCAGTATTTTATCTCATGGCGTGATATTCAGTGAGATAGATGCAGTGGAGAAGGATTAGAACCCCTGTCATTATTTAGAGCTAATAAAGAGGTAAAATGGTTTAAACTGTAAACTCAAATATGCCATCTCACAAGTTAATGCGGTCCCTGCAGCATATGCATAAATACAAAAGAAAAACAATTACTAGAATACCAGTAAAAGGGAGGATGCTTTCACAGGACACACGTAATGTATCAACAACAACTAAGTAAATACAAATTATCTTTATAAATGTCAAATATTGAATGAAAATAACACATATATTAATACAATTTTTCTACCAATAAAAAAGACAACTTTATCATTGGGGAGATTTGCCTTTACCTCTGTCCCATAGCCAAAACAGAAAGAGAGAGGAAATCCCTACAAATTAAATGAATCCCTAGGGGCCCCCCAGCTCACAGAACTAGTGTCCCTATTGGTAGAGTTTCCCCCTATTATGTTTCTGGGGATAACCCAAAATGTAGGATTTTATTTCACTTTCAATGACCATGGTAAATAGGACAAATAGAGAGGATGAATCTCCCTAACGGGGGGGCACAGGCAGCAATCCAGGTTGTGTGATCTATCCACACTCAGGAAACCCAAGTTGGAGGAAAGAGGAGATGGATTAACCCCTTGATGACCCATGGTCTATGAGAAACAAAGTGTGTGATCCAGGAGATCCCATTAAAGGAGTGAGGCAAAGGAGTGTGTTTATCCATTGAATTGGGATTATTATCACAAAGCCTGTGGGGTCTGTGTGACCCGGCTTCCTCTGGTGAGCATTTAATTATTACCACATAGCTCACAAGGATCACGAGGTGGAACACCTGGATTAATTATTCTCCTTGCAAGTCACTATATGGACTCATGTGTCACTGTACTTACAGAAACACCTGCACTTGCAACTGCACTAATTAGATGTGTTTAATAGTTCACTAAATAAGTCACATATATCCACTGCATATCACTATTTACGGCACTGGTAGATACGGCAAATCACAAGTGTATGAATATATCACATTGTTTTGATTTAGATTATCACTTCAGCACTGTATTTATACAGATTGGGCATATCTGTCCTGGTTTTAGCACATCACACAATTATTTTATTTATTGTACCTAACTGTTCTTTGATTTTGATAACCAATTCAGCACGTTTACTTATAAGGACCGGGCATATTGGTTAGCACATGGTGTACTCGGGCCTGGTTTGAGCACCTTCACACAATTATTTTACATTGTATATCAATGACTGTTGTTTATACACTGTTGGAAATATTCTTTATTTGATACACATAAGCACCAGTGCCCCGTTCACTTATATATTTTTTCCAGCAATAAAAACCTGACAAATGGATCTAATCCATCTCCACTTTATCCAAAACTAGAAAAAAAAAAAAAAAGTTTTGCCTTTTGTTTTAGTTATACCTTAAGTAAATCAGTCCTGATGATTCTGTGTTTTTCCATATTTAGATTTCTATGCATTACTGTTGAGAAATTGATCCAAAAAGGCAGAGACTACTCCAAATTGGCTATTATATTTTTACAATCCTTAAATACCTTATGCCTGGACCACTTTTTATTTAACTCATGGGTTTATTTATTTATTTCCTTAGTGGATTGACTTTAATCCCGTTTTAGACCCGGTTCACACTACTCCGACTTGGGACGCGACTTGTGTGCCCTCAAGTCGCCCCAAGTCGCTTGTCATTACAAATTCAATGTAAATGAATGAGAGCCGTCTTATTATGCACTACTGAAGTCGCTTCGACTTCAGAAAAGGTTCCTGTACTACTTCAAGGCGACCTCTATCCAACTTGTGCCCATAGACTTCAATGGGAGTCGCCTCTAAGTCGGATCCTTATCTATTTTCAAGCGACTGTAATCAGACTTTCCAGAAAGAAGAAAAAGATTACCCAGGCATTCCCCACAGACAAAGTCGCCTATCATTTAAGTCTCTTCAAAGTCTCTTCAAAAGTCTCTTCAAAGTCACGCTAAAAAGTTGCTCCTTCATGGGGCGACTTTCTGGTCGCGGTAGTGTGAACCGGCTCTTAGGAGTAATTTACCTCATGTTTTTGGTTTGTGAGGTAAATAACTCAAGAGGTGATAGTGAATTGACATTTTTAGCATCTCATGAGATATTTGGATAAAATGTGTCACGTGATTCAATTATCTCATGAGATATTCTTTAGTGAATTGAGCCCCGCAATAGAAAAAAAGAATGTCAAAGTATCTGACCCTTTGCCTCTTATTTCATATTTTAAAAAAATGGATGAGCAATACAAAAAGTTTGCCTTAAAAAAAAAAATGTTTTGCACTTTGGACATCAAGACATTTATATATTTCTAAAGATATTTATTATGTAACACAATAAATCAAGAACTCACTCAGTTCATTGCTTAAGAATCCTTTAAACACAGCTGTGGATAGACTTGTATACTGCTGACAAAAACAGATTTACATCATGAAAGATGCATCTAGATAATTAAAGGGACAGTTTATGTTCTACAATACTTACAGGAAGCCGGACATATCTAGGGGTTAAAGGATGTAATCCGGCAAAGCAACGGTATCACCACCAAAAAGTGTTGCTTTAGCTACACACTAAGGTTACAGACGAGTTGGAAAATTACATTTTACAAAAAAGAAGAGGGTTCTCAGATTACAAAAAAAGTACTCAGTGTCACACAGGCCCTCAGTAAAAACCTTACACGATTACTATCCTTTTCTATCCTTTTCTGAGTTCTACAGTAATAGGGAGGGCAGTCCACAGCAGGGGGATTCTTAAAGCGGGGATCCACTCAAAAGTGGAACTTCCGCTTTAAGGCCTCCTGACCCCATGACATGCTACATTTGGCATGTCATTTTTTTTTGGGGGGGGGCGGGTACCTAGTTTTGACAGGTAGCCTCTCCTACTTCTGTTCGGGCCACCTAGGCCACCTAGGCGGCTCGGGTGGAAGTTCTCCTCTCCCCCTCCCTCCCTGCAATCTTCTGGGACACGTCCCAGAAGATTGCCCGTCCATTCAGGACGCGCATCGCGATTCGCGCATGTGCAGTGCGCACCCGAATGTGAAGCCGCAAGCTGACAACCGGGTGCCCACACTAAAGATGCCGGCGTCACTGGGACAAGAGGGAGAAAACCGAGGCTGCCGCCGGCTCCATCACTGGACTGTGGGACAGGTGGGTGAGTGTTTATTAAAAGTCAACAGCTACACTTTTTGTAGCTGCTGACTTTTAATAAACACAAAAGCCAGTGGAACTTCGCTTTAATACTTATACTTTATCTTTGTTTTCCTTCCTTGCAATTATAGGAAAAAAAAAAAAAGTTTTGCCTCTAGTTTTAGTTATACCTAAAGTGGAGTTCCACCCAAAAGTGGAACTTCCACTTTAAGTGCTCCTGACCCCTTGACTTGTCACATTTAGCATGTCATTTTATTTGGGGAGGGATCGGGTACCTAGATTTGACAGGTACCCGCTCCCACTTGTGCTTGGGCTGCCTATGGAGTTTTCGTCCCCCCTCCCTCCCTGCAATCTACTGGGAAAAGTTACAGGTCCCATAAGATTGCCCGTCCACTGAGGATGCGCATGAGCAGTGCACACTCGGCTGTGAAGCCGCAAGCTGTCACAGCCGGGTGCCCACACTAGAGAGACCGGCGCCGCAGGGAGAAGAGGGAGAGAACCAAGGCTCCCGCCGGCTGCATCGCTGGACCGTGGGACAGGTAAGTGTATGTTTATTAAAACACTTATTATACACTTTTTGTAGCTGCTGACTTTTAACCACTTGCCGACCAGCGGTTGTACATATACTGCGGCAGGTCGGCGCTGTCCCGAGAAACTACGTACCTGTACGTTGCTCCACAGGATCGCTAACGGGATTGCGCACGCCCATTCGCCACAAGGGAAGCAAATTTGTGGGTCTGGCGACCACGATTGCCACTGGGCACCTGCGACCCGTAGAGACAGAATGGTGGTCTGCTGTTGAAAACAGGGCAGACCGCTGTTCTGTCAGTTATGTACACAGGGATCCTGTGTTCCTCTTATTTAGGAACACAGGACTCTGTGTTAATGCAGCAAGCCCATCCCCCTCACAGTTAGGAAGCACCCCCTAGTGACACATTTAACCCTTTGATCGCCCATGGTGTTAACTCCTTCCCTGCCAGTGTCATTAGTACAGTAACAGTGCATATTTTTAGCACGGATTGCTGTAATGTCACTGGTCCCCCCAAAAGTTTCAAAAATGTCAGTTAGGTGTCCGATTTGTCAGTTGCAATGTTGCAGTCCCGCTAAAAATCCCAGATCGCCGCCATTACTAGTAAAAAATAATTAAAAATGACAAATCTTTCCCCTAGTTTGTTGACGTGATAACTTTTGTGCAAACCAATCAATATACACATATTGGGATTTTTTTTTTACCAAAAATATGTAGCAGAATACAAATTGGCCTAAAATGATAAAATAAATTTGATTTTGAATTTTTTTTTTTATTGGGAATGTTATATAGTAGAAAGTGAAAGATTTTTTTTTTTTTCAGAATTGTCGCTCTTTTTTTGTTCATAGCGCAAAAATTAGAAATCACACAGGTGATCATATACTACCAAAAAAATGCTCCATTTGTGGTAAAAAAAGGACATCAATTTTATTTTGGTACAGCGTCGCATGGCCGCGCAATTGTCCATTAAAATAATACAGTGCCGAATAGCAAAAAATGGCCTGGTCATTAAGGGGCAGATCCTTCTGCTCCAGAAGTGGTTAATAAATGCCAAAACAAGTGGAACTCCGCTTTAAAGAGGTTGTAAACCCCCAACATTTTTTATTTTTTTTTTGCCACCTGCAAGAGAAACACATAATGAGCTAGTATGCATCGCATACTAGCTCATTATGCAATACTTACCTTAGAACGAGCCCCCGCCGTGCTGTCCGCTTACCTGCATGACGGGCGACATGTCCAGTCGCCCGTCTTCCGGGATCGCGGCATCCCTCCATCTGACTGGCCGGAGCCGCGGTGACGTCACTCCCGTGCACGCGCGCGGGAGCCGACGGTCACGGCACGGGGCTCTGAAGGAACGGCACCAGTGGCCGTTCCTTCAGAGCGCATGCGCCAGTGACATCACTGGATGCATCTAAGGTAAATATCTCCTAAACGGTACATGTTTAGGAGATATTTACAGTACCTATAGGTAAGCCTTATCATAGGCTTACCTATAGGTAAAAGTATCAGAGGAGGGTTTACTTCCTCTTTAAGTAAATCAGCTCTGATGATTCTGTTTTTCCATATTTAGATTTCTATGCATTACTGTTGAGAAACAAATCCAAATTGGCTATTATATTTTTACGTTCCTTAAATACCTCACGCCTGGACCACTTCTTTTTTAACTCATGCCTTTAATTATTTATTTATTTCCTAAGTGAGTTGACTTTAATGCCGTTTTAGGAGTAATTTACCTCATGTTTTTGGTTTGTGAGGTAAATAACTCAAGAGGTGATAATGAATTGACATTTTAAGCATCTCATGAGATATTTGTAGAAAATGTGTCACGTGATTCAATAATCTCATGAGATTTTCTTTCGTGAATTCCGTTCAATTGTGCTGAATGTGATTGGCCTGCAAACTGGATTAGAAATGTCTCTTGTTTGGTATTAATAACTAAGGCCTTGTATAGAAGGGTGTACATAAAAGTGTTAGTCCACCCTAAAACTAAAATGCCTGCATCTACAGACCTCCTGGGACTCGGTAAGTATTAGTAAGAAACAGTCAGGCAGCTAGTATTTTCCTTACAGTAATATCCCTAACTCCACTCCTTTGGACCCTCACAGAATAGCAAAATAATATTTTATTTCATATTTATACCCCAGAGTCACAGAAGAGCTTTATTGTTCTGTTGTCTCATGCTTCAAGCTGTGTACAGGCATACCCCACTTTTAAGTACACAATGGGACCAGAGCATGTATGTAAAACGAAAATGTACTTAAAGTGAAGCAATACCCTTTTTCACTTCTTAATGCATGTAAATACACTAGCTCTATAGGAAATCTTGGTCAGCTTGACATGGCACTGCTCCCAAACCATAAATGACAAGGACATCAAATTTGGGGAGCATGTTAAGGGGAACCAGGACTATGGCATGGTAGATTACCTAGGCAAGCCGGCCAACCACAAAATAGGATATGTTGTAGTCCTGGATCCCCTCTCGATGCTCCCTAAGTTTGGTATTCCTGTCACTTATGGTTTGGGAGCAGTGCCATGTCAAGCTGACCAAGATTTCCCATAGACGCCAATGTTAAAAACTGGGAGTAGTGCCATGCCAAGCTGACCAAGTTGTGTCTGTACTCGCGAGTGGATGTAAAGTGAGTGTATGTAAAACGGGGTATGCCTGTATTGTTTTCCATAAAATTAAATGTTGCAGACAATGAGGTTGATTTACTAAAGCTCCACAGCTTAGTAAATTAACAGAAGCTTTGCTGTCTTCCGTCATCCTATCATGTGCAAGCAAAAATTTTATTTATTTTTTTATTTTTCTTGCACGTGATTGGTTATTCTTTGTAAAGTGAAGCTTTACCTCATTTTACTAGGCACAGCCTATTTGCCTTTAGTAAATCAACCCTAGTGCACAGTAGGTAAATAAAATATATTGTTACCTAATATTGCTGGAAGTGTCACAATGCATAGCACTGTGTCTATTAGATAACATACTGGGACATTAGCGATACATGCATGTGAATGGACGGGCCATTAGATATCCTTTATAGACATGTGACTGTATTATAAATAATATGTGTTGTGTTGCAGGCTCGGGGAAAAGTAAGTGAAGTGATTGGCAATGCTATTGTACACTATAGGGATGATCTGGACTTGCAGAATCTCATAGACTTTGGCCAAAAAGAGGTACGTTTCCAGAAGATTCAATATATAATCCTATATATCAGATAGCAGCTGGTATTCAGAAATGTATATTTCCAATGACTGTATTATAAATGACTGTGACTTACAGCACTGGAAGAACAAAGACATCCATATCTAATAAGGATAGTGTCGTTTTGCGCAACCAGTGAGCACTATTTATCCTTTTACTGCCAGAGCAAATTACTTTTTCACACACATCAAAATGTGGATTTTTTGCTTTAAGACTCCCAAAACGATTTTCTGAAAGCAGTGGACCTGTAGAATAAAATGACGGTAGTTGCAAATGCTTATCAAACTCATATTTTCAGTAAAAAAATAACCAAAATGTATTTTAGAACACACAATATAATTAAATATTTCAGTTAAATATAAAATATGAGACTGTCGAGGTAAAAATGGCAAGAATATAATGTCCTAAAATTGTGTGTACCTGCAAAACGGTAAGAATTTACAATACCCATAGTTCTCAATACATTTAAAATCTTTTCAGCTCATCAGTTTATAATTTACTGTAAATGTTGACTCTAGAATTATTCTTCTCAGTCTGTTTGCACAGGGATGCCAAACATGTTATGCTGTAGGCATTTGAGTGTGCACTGTGCATGTTCATTCTAGGTTCATATACAGTATGTAAGAGTAGCGGTTTCATCACATTTTTTCTTGTTTTTTTATTTTATACTTAAAGCCACATTCCTGCCCTACCTCTATTTTTTTTTAGTTGTTGCACTGGTTCCTGTCCTGTACTAATTTTGCTTAGTCTGATTTTACTGCCCACTTCTTACAGTGTGCATTAAAAACTGTAGGAAGTAAAAAAAAAAAGTCTCTGTCTCATTTTCTGGCCTGAAAATGTCCAGCGTTATCTAGGTCTTCCATCCCAGTCTTACTGTCCCATCCCATTCATTCATTGAATTTAAGCTCTTTAATGATGGAGCCGCTAAATATACAGTATGTATACCTTTTTATTTTAGTTACTTTATGGCATGTTTTTTGGTATTATTGCCTGCACAGATCTCTATGTTTTATGGATGCTATCACCTCGCCCTAATATATTGTCCTGTGTTTTCTGTTTTTTCCCATACAAGTTTAATTGCTGCGGGGGCATCTCCTACAAGGATTGGTCTCAGAATATATACTTCAACTGTTCATCGGAAAACCGAAGCAGAGAACGTTGTGCAGTGCCGTATTCCTGCTGCCTGCTTGAGGAAGATGAGGTACATTTTGGTGTGCAATCAGAATGGATACATGGTCATAGCTGGCAGTAGTTGTCGCTTTGGGGTGAAGGTTGCAACAGGTGGGGGAATCATCAGGACTTAGCATCTGAAGCCCAGTGGAAAAACATTAAGGACCACTGCTTTGGGTCATGTATGACTGTCAGCTACATTGCTTGTATTAAAATTTCAGCAGTTTTTCACCACTCAAGTCCCAGTAAGTGGAAAGATCCTGAAAAAAAGATTTACATCAGTAAGGGTCAACTTTCTGGATATGGGGAGCTCAAGTGTGGTCACTAACATCATCAAAGGGCCACACATAAAACTAAGTGAATATTTAGTCTCAAAGACAGCAGACACACAACAGGATATAGTCATAGACTATGGGCCTGATACAAGAGATGGTCAAAAACTGCAAGCCTGATACAAGAGATGGTCAGAGACAGTAGCCCTGATACAAGAGATCATCAAGGACTGCGGGCATGATACAAGAGATGGTCAGAGACTATGGGCATGATGTAAGAGGTGGTAGAGACTGTGGGCATGATACAAGAGATTATCAAGGACTGCGGGCATGATGCAAGAGATGGTCAGAGACTATAGGCATGATACAAGAGATGGTCAGAGACTATGGGCATGATGTAAGAGGTGGGCAGAGACTGTGGGCATGATACAAGAGATAGTCAGAGACTGTGAGCATGATACAAGAGATTATCAAGGACTGCGGGCATGATACAAGAGATGGTCAGAGACTGTGAGCATGATACAAGAGATTATCAAGGACTGCGGGCATGATACAAGAGTTGGTCAGAGACTATGGGCATGATACAAGAGATGGTCAGAGACTATGGGCATGATGTAAGAGGTGGGCAGAGACTGTGAGCATGATACAAGAGATGTTTAGATTCTATGGGCATGAAATAAGAGATGGTCAGAGACTATGGGCATGATGCAAGAGATGGTCAAAGACTATGGGCATGATATAAGAGATGGGAAGAGACTGCAGGGGACTATCAGAGACTGCAAGTGATGTAAGAGTTGCTGGATACTAAGAACATGTTTCCAGAGAGTCATGGACTAGAGACATAATAAAGATATTTGATAGAGATCACTTCGATAACAGGGCAATAGGGAAACACAAGTAAGTGCCTGCAGAGGCCCCGTGGGCCCACACAAAAAGTTTCAATGGACCACAGGTTGGGCACTAGGGCTTTACTTCCTTCTTGTGTCCTTTTATTTTTATTTTGTAACTAATATTACATTTCCCACACTTATGAAAGCATAACCTTTTGGCCCATCACTATGATAGACTTTGGGCTTCACTGCCCAAAAGGATTGTGTGGGAATAAAATTACAGAATACGTATTGATTGTCAGGCTTTTATCTCCGAAGGTAATCATGTTTTATTCTAGAGAATAGTTTCTAGAAACATACAGGGTAATGAGTGTTTTTTTACAAAATGGTAATCTAATCACTTATTTTTTAGCTGATCAAAGTTACATTTACGTCTATAGCAATATATGAAAAAGACAACTATATATCATATATTCATTTGACACAAACACATTTGCATATTTGTTGTGTCCTGTAGAGCTCCATTTGTGATGTGCTATAAAAATTCCATCCTGTTATTTTACAGACCGTCATAAATACCATGTGTGGACATGGCATGCAAGCTTTAGACTTTTTGGAAGCCGGAGAATATATTCACACCAATGGCTGTATTGACAGGCTGGTTAACTGGCTGCACAGTAACCTTTTCTTGCTAGGAGGGGTGGCGCTGGGACTGGCCATTCCTCAGGTAAAGCAGTTATTGTTTACATACTACATTTCAATTATGCTTAAAGTGATTGTAAATCTTCTTTTTTAATGTTATTAAAATAACAAACATGTTATACTTACCTGCTCTGTGCAATGGTTTTGAACAGGGCAGCCCCGATCCTCCTTTTCTGGGGTCCCCTGCTGGTGCTCCAGGCTCCACCCCCTCTGCCAAGTGATCCCATAGCAAGCTGCTTGCTATAGGGGCACTCATGCGTGCTCGCTTACGAGCTGCCTCTGTGTGTCCATAAGACACACAGCCCACTGCTTGACCCTGCACCCTTGTCACTGGCTCTGATTGACAGCAGCAGAAGCCAATGGCTCCCGTTGTTGTATCTGAGCCAATGAGGAGCGAGACAGCCTCAGCTTTCATGATTATCGCTGGATCAAGATTGGGCTCATTTGTATATATTTGGTTAGAGTTTCAGAGGGAGCAGCATGCATAAGGTTTTTTACTTTAGTGCTTAGAATGCAGTAAGGTAACAAACCTTCTGCCTTACAACCACTTTAATGTGGAGCTTCATATAAAAGGAGAATTTCCAGTTTAAAGGCCTCCATCCCCCTTCCTCTTCAACAAATGGCACTTTGTTTTTTTGTGGTGGGGGGAAGGGGGGGAGCAGGTACCTGTCTTTGAATAGTAAAAGTTCTCACTTCTGCTCAGGATCGCCTAGGCTATCTGACCGGAAATTCTCCTCTCCCCCTTCCCTGCAGTCTTCTGGAACACGTCACAGGATCCAGAAGACTGCAGGACCATTTACAACACACAGTGCAACTTGCACATGCGCAGTGGAGTTGTCACAGCCGGGTGCGTGTGTGCGTGTGTTTATTAACCGCCTTAGCGGTAATCCCGAGCGTGACTCGGGGTTGATTTTTCATTGCAGGAGCGGTAACCCCGAGTCACGCTCGGGGTGGATTGCAGAGAGCGCAGCGGTGTTCTCTTACCTTATCCTGGCGATCCAGCGATGATCTCTCATTGCTGCGACCGCCAGCCGAGAGTCCCGCCGCTCCTCCGTCCCTCCGTCGGTACGATCACTTCCTAGTTCCGTTCCCTGCAGCAGCAATGCTGCATGGGAGCGGAACTAGGGAGGGAAATTCAAAAAAAAAAAAAAAAACGTTACACAAAACACACTTTATATTATATTATATTATATTATATATATATATATATATATATATATATATATATGCATATATATATGCATATGCATATATATATATATATATATATATATATATACATATAAATTATATTATTGATTCAATTATTTTTCATGCGTTATATATTAAATATATATATATATATGTGTGTGTATATATATATGTATATATATATATATATATATACACACACACACACACACACACATATCTATATATAATATATAATGCATGAATTATAATCTAATCAATAATATAATTTTATTATATATATTATATATTAAATAATAAAATAATATTATTGATTCGATTATAATTCATGCGTTTGTGTTTCAAATTTATCACATCTGGGATGTCTACTAGAGTCTTGTTTTGGTCAGGTTTAAGTCAGTAATTACTAAGAATTATAGGCCTATAATACATAACGCCAAATTTCCATGAAAAGAATTGTACCGCTTTTGGTATGTAATTCCTGACATAATCATACCGCCAGGGAGGTTAAAAGTTTATTAAAAATAAAACACAAAAACGACTGGGGCTCCTCTTTAAAGTGATTGTAAACGATCACCTTGTAAAACATCTCATTCAGGTCAAAATAGAAAAGAAATGCAAAACATTTTTGTATAGATAGAAAAAACCTTATAGATACCTTTTTTCCTTTTTACGAAGTGATCATATTCCTTTTGTTCTCAGCCTCATAAGAGCTGGGGGGAGGAGAAGCAGCAGCACACTGAGCTTCCCAGTGAATGGCTGTGCAGCGGGGGAGTGTCAAGACAAGTCTGATCATTGGAGGAGAGCACATCAAGTTCCCAGTATAGCTAGAGAACTGATCATGGTGTGCCCTCCTGCTTAGTGTGCTCAGTTTAATAGGAAAGTAGAGAGGCTGGCAGGAACATCAGGGATTTCACACAAAGGAAACAATACAAAGAGAACAGGATACTTTCTCATACAAGTACCTGGTACAGCAGGCACATATCAGGAATATGAAGTGTTGGGGTAACAAATGCTTTAAGTTATGAGTATTTATCAAATAAAGAAAAGGTGGTGCTGAATTGAATTCTCTTTGTGAAGTGTGATAGCGTGGGGGTACCCCCCCCCCCAAATCTTGAACTATTTATCAAATGTTAGCAATAAGGCTCGGTTCACACTGGGGCGGCACGACTCCTTACTACTTTGGGGGCGACTTGTGCATTTCCATGCACCACGACTTCGGAGCGACTTGCATGGACTTCACATAATGGAAGTCTATGCAAGTCGCTCCGAGGTCGCCCCAAAGTAGTACAGGACCCTTTTTCTAAGTCGGAGCGACTTGTGTCGCTCCTATTAGAACGGGTCCTGTAGCAGTCAATGGACCGCGAGGGAGCACGACTTGTCAGGCTGACAAATCGCCTGACAAGTCGCGCTAGTGTGGATCAAGACTAGGGGGTCTAAGCTTAGGAACCCATCATGTTATAAAACATCATGAACAAGGCAAGCATATGCAGAAATGTGTATTTTGGTAACTAATATAAAAATTAAAAAAAAATATCCCAATTCCTAATAGTTGTGCATCATCAGCCCATCCAAACTACTGTTTCCACCCTTAAGAAGTATATGTAGCATAGCACTGAAAAGTAGCAGCGCGCACAGTATAAAAGAACTGAGGCTGGGGAGGCATTACACCACTATTACACTATTACACCACTATTTTCATAGCATATGTCCAATTCTGTACACTCTGTTACCCTATCCTTTACCATGTAGTGCACCCCCCACCCTTCTGGTTCTTATGTAGCCTTGTGCGTTAGGATTTACTTTCAATGCATCATCCTGTCACTGAAAATGGGCCTGGCTAAGCACATTATGCTCTCCTTTGTTCAGACATGTCATGGAGCAGTCTTTGCTCACATTGCATCTGCACACCTCTTCAGCTTTAACTTGTACCCCTTTCCTTGGTGTACCTGCTATATACTATGTTTTATTCATGTACAGTGTTGAAAGCACAGGCTGATTACCAGTTAACACTGAGGACAGTTTTGAGTTATTAGGGCATATCACAAACGACTTACTTTTTGTGTGAATAAGGAATATGTCATATTTTCCTATGTGATTCCAAAAGATACCTAAATATAAGCCAAACATCCATTCTTTAAAGAATACACAAGTAACCAAAATTTCAGGACTTTTTAGACCCCATTCACACTGCCGCGACCAGAAAGTCACCTCATAAGGGGCGACTTGTTAGCGCGACTTTGCGCAAATTCAGCGCGACTTGTATTATAGACGACTTTGTACGACTTTGTATTTTGCCAATCAGAATATGGTGGTTCTGAGTCATGCTCAATCACACAAAAAAAAGTTCTTAAAAATTGTCGTTTTTGATAGAGAGCCAATTATTGAAAACATTATTGAAAAAAAATGAGACTTCTTTGGACTTAGTGTCTGGGGGGTCTAAAAAGTGTACCTGTGAAGTTTCAGCTCTCTAGCATGTCCAGAACCAGAAAAAAACAGATAATTATTCTTAGAATTTTTAGTAGCACAGGGATGGGGCTCCGCTCCTTTCATACCTGGGCGTTTTTGTTGCAGGCATTTATTGGGCATTTTTTGGGCGTCTTTGGAAGCAGGCATGACATCTGAACTTCTGTATAGGGGTATTTATACACACACACACACACATATATATATATATATACACATACACACATACAGGTGTGATAGGAGCGGAACCCTATCCCTGCAAATAATTTCATTAGCGCAGGGATGGGGTTCCGCTCCTTTCACACCTATATGTGTGTATGTGTATATATACATATATGTGTGTGTGTATATATGCCCCTACACAGAAGTTCAGATGTCATGCCTGCCTCGAAAGACGCCCAAAATATGCCCGATAAACGCCTGCAACAAAAACCCAGGTGGAGCGGAGCCCCATCCCTGCGCTACTAAAAATTCTAAGAAAAATTATCTTTTTTACTGGTTCAGGGCCATTTTAATGGAAAGTCGGATCACAAGTCACTTCAAATAAGATAAGGAGGCGACACCCATTGAAGTCTATGGGACAAGTCGGATACAAGTCGCCTCAAAGTAGTACAGGACCCTTTTCAGAAGTCAGAGCGACTTCAGTAGTGCCAATTAAGACGGCACTCATTGATTAACATTGCTTTTGTTATGTCAAGCGACTTGGGGCGACTTGAGGGCACACAAGTCGCCTCACAAGTCGCGGCAGTGTGAATGGACTCTTAGGTAAAAAAAACATTTTTTTAATATATATGTATCTGTACTTAAAATGTCCCACAGTTTGGATTACTTGTGTATTCTTTGCATTTCTGTTGAGATGTTGATACAATATTTGTGAACCAAACAATGAAGTATGCATAGTCCATGTGAATCCATACTTTAAAATCTTAGTAACATCTTTTTTTTTTTTTTTTTCTTTTCCAAAGCTGGTTGGAATTCTCCTTTCTCAGGTCTTGATTAACCAGATAAAAGACCAAGTAAAACTTCAGAGGTATAACCTACAGCACCGGTCAGACCCTTGGTATTGACAAAGGGCCAAATGTGAGCGGGCAACACTGCTGTAAGCAGGAGCTCCTCTTCCAGAAGAAGGGAGGAGACGCAAAGGAATCGGTCACAGGTCTGTCACAGGATGCCCAGCGCAAAGAGCTAGCAAACTCAACACTGGCTTCACAAAAGGATCTGGAGCAACCAGACCTTATAATGACTGTTGCTTTTTGCCTGAAGTATTATAGAATGTATTTCAAGGACTTACATTTACATTTGAAGGTCAATCTGCAAGGGCGCAAAGCCAGCATGGCATTAGAGTTTCTTTATTACCTTCATTATATTTTTCATACCAGTGATTTTGAAGTAATTTTGGAGAATAACATGACATATCTGGCTTTAAGGTTATATATATGGGTGGTTCCTGCGCTATCTGAGGATATATATTTTTCCCTTCTTACTGCTGCACCACAGTACTGGTACCAGGAACCAGTTAATACAATGTATACAGTTTAGGTGGGTGATGCGCTTCAGAAGTGAATATAAAGAAAAAATATAATAAATGTATAAACTGGCGTGGTAAAAAGTGTTCTAGTGATAAAAAGTGTTGGTGTTGGTTAATAAAAGGTGATCCAATACTTCATTTATATCTCATATATATATATCAATACAAGTAAACTATTCAGTTGTCTTCAATACAATAAAGTGCTGAGTGTTTATACTTTCCTAAAAAGTATCAAATAAATAAACCGTAGACAAGATAAAAATAAAAATACTTCAAAAAGAGATACAAAGTGCTGTGTGCTCATTTGCTTAGATCAAAAAATAAATAAATAAATAAAGTGCTGTGTTTATAGTGTCCATATATATAGAGATCCAAAATCAGGTGTCATTCCCTTCGATATCATTAAATAAAACAAGGTGCTCTCATGCAAAGTATGGGTGTTGTGACTTTTTGCCTCCACCAGGTGTCACATCTAGGTGCTCTATCTTCTCACCTCAATAAGGTGTATATTGCGCCTGTATACAAGCTTAGCCTCCGAGTATCATATAGGCTTTACTTATTCCGGTATCTTCCTCCACTTCCAAGTGTTTCCTGTCCTGTCCTGTTTAGTATTTAGGGGTGCATACACTTTCCATCCATATCGTGGCCTCGGGCTCAGTAAAAACATAGGGCAATCATGGTGCAGTATGTCAAACAAGATATTTTATTAAAAACGTAGTTGCACTTACAATTTGTAGATCATTTGAATGCGGGTAAAATCTCAATATAGCGTGGGGAGCGTTATCGCTCCGATCTCTAACGTCACTTCCGGTAGTCTGGCGGCTCCTCCTACGCGTTACGTCACGTCACGTGACTTCCTCAGGGAGTGGCCTATACTGGATGTGACGTTTATTTATATATGCCGGACCGGAAGTACCGTCGCGGCCATTTTAAAAAACCTTGTAAGCGAAATTCCGGCGGATATGCTCGTTCCGCCATATTGCCTTTAGAAACAGGTGTATTGTTATTGTTTTTCTTCAATGTTTACACCGGAAGTGAGGTTGTGGATCGTTTTTTTATCTAAATGAATACATTTGTTGCATATACCCAAACTTATTCACAGTTATTGCATCTAAAAACATACAGAAAAGATAGTCCAAAACCGAATAAATCATTAGTTTATAAGAGCATATCTTTTAAAATTATATGTATACCGACGTACAGCTATCTTCATGATACTTTAAGTGTGCCTAAGGGGATGGGGAATATTTCTTATTTCTTATCATCAGATCAGGTAGTATTTACTTGTCTGAGGGGGGATTTTCAGAATATATTTAAAATATAAAAATTATTAAAAGAATATATTCTCTATTTAAAACTTTAAAAATCACTAATAAAGCAGTTTAAGTCGAAGTCAACGTTCAGGCCATTTGGTGTAAAAGAATCCATTTTAAAAATCCATTGTGATTCAAGTTTACTCAGGGTACGAACTTTATGGCTTCCTCTCCAATGTCTTATGTAGGGAGTAATCCCCCAAAAGAGCATTTTTGAGGGGTCTTTATGATGATATTTGGCAAAATGTCTTGATACGGTATGTTTGTCGCTTCCTTTAATGATGTTTTGTACATGTTCTTTAATGCGAATCCTCAATAAACGTTTCGTTCTCCCTATGTATTGTAGTCCACAACTACATTGTAAAGCATAGACTGCTCCCTCTGTATTGCAGCAGATAAATTCTTCGATTTTGAATTTAGTTCCATTGCTGGTAGATGAAAATTCAGTTATTTTCTGCTTTGGTTGTTTTGTTTTTGTACATGCAAAGCATCTTTTGCAGGGATAAAATCCCTTTCCAGTGAAAAAAGAAAATGGTTTTTTCGGGGGTTCTATGATGGTTTTTACAATTTTATTTTTTAATGTTGGTGCCCTTTTATATATAAAGTGTGGTTGTTCTGGAATATAATTCTTCAAATGTCTATCTATTTTTAACACATGCCAGTGTTTTTTGAATATTTTCTCCACTGCTTTATATTGTAAATTATAATTCAAAATTATTGGAATTTTGTCTGTATAGGAATTCTCATTTTTCTTTATCTTCAAGAGTTCTTTTCTCTGTGTATTCTTTACTTCAGTTATTTTATTTTCCATGAATTTCTCTTCGTAGCCTTTGTCCACAAATCTTTGGGCCAGCGCTTTGGCTTGTTCCTCAAAGTCTTTATCCTTTGTGCAATTGCGTTTGAGTCTTAGTAATTGTCCCTTCGGGATATTCCACAGCCAATTTTTATGGTGGCAACTGGTGATGGGGAGATAACTGTTACGGTCTGTGCCTTTGAAGTGTGTTTTTGTAGTTATTTTTCCATTATCTTGAGAGATATGTAGATCCAAATAGGTAATTTCTTCTTCACTAATATTCCAAGTGAGCTTTATATTTTTATCGTTGTTGTTCAGTTTCTTTAAAAAGTCTTCTAATGTATTCCTTGTTCCTTTCCAGAATATTAATCCATCATCTATGAATCTGTTATATAGAATCAGTTCATGTGGCGTGTTTTGATAGATGGTTTCCTCTTCCCATTGGGCCATAAATATATTTGCTATACTCGGTGCGAACTTCGCGCCCATTGCAACTCCGATACTTTGATGATAGTAAGTATTGTTGTACCAGAAGTAATTTTTCTTTAGACAAAAGTCTAAACATTTTATTAGAAATTTTCGTTGCTTGCAGATCAGTCCTGTATATTTCCTTAAGGCCCATTTTGCAGCTTCGCATGCTTCATGATGTTTAATGATCGTATATAGCGAGGCTACATCAATGGTTGCCATTTGAATTTTTTCTTCTTGTTGGGTTTCTTCCAAGATCTGTAGAATATGCTTTGTATCCTTAGTGAACGCTTTTGTTTGCGGAATAATTGGTTGCAGGAATGTATCGATGTATTGTCCTAGTCGCATGGTGAGTGAGTCTATACAGTTGACAATTGGCCTTGGTGGTGGGTTTTCTCCATCTTTATGTATTTTGGGTAGTGTATATATTAATGGTGTTCTACAGGCTTCTGGTACTAGGAATTTTGCTTCTTTTTTGTTTAATATATCTTTTTTAAGTCCTAAATGAATCAATTGTTCCAGTTCTTTTTTATGCTTATAGATGGGGTTGCTCAATAGTTTTGTATAAGTTTGTCCGTCATTGAGCATATTTAGCATCGTTTCTTGATATTTTTCTTTATCTTGGATCACTATTCCCCCTCCTTTGTCTGCTGGTCTCACTACTACGTCTTGTCTCTTCGCTAATTTCTTTATGCCTGTTTTAATTGCTTTAGACTCATCAAATTTCTTCACTTTTATTTTTTTCAAATCATCTAAAACCAATTCTTTAAAAACATTAATACATTTATTATCATTTACTTGAGGGTTAAAAATAGATTTATTTTTCAAATTACTATGTTGGATGTTGGTCGGCACTGTTACTTTATTCACGGTTTTGATCGGGTTACTTAAAATATATTTTTTTATATTTAATTTTCTGACATATTTTTGTATGCCAACATATGTTTCAAATTTATCCAAAGATTTTTTTGGGGATTCTTTTACACCAAATGGCCTGAACGTTGACTTCGACTTAAACTGCTTTATTAGTGATTTTTAAAGTTTTAAATAGAGAATATATTCTTTTAATAATTTTTATATTTTAAATATATTCTGAAAATCCCCCCTCAGACAAGTAAATACTACCTGATCTGATGATAAGAAATAAGAAATATTCCCCATCCCCTTAGGCACACTTAAAGTATCATGAAGATAGCTGTACGTCGGTATACATATAATTTTAAAAGATATGCTCTTATAAACTAATGATTTATTCGGTTTTGGACTATCTTTTCTGTATGTTTTTAGATGCAATAACTGTGAATAAGTTTGGGTATATGCAACAAATGTATTCATTTAGATAAAAAAACGATCCACAACCTCACTTCCGGTGTAAACATTGAAGAAAAACAATAACAATACACCTGTTTCTAAAGGCAATATGGCGGAACGAGCATATCCGCCGGAATTTCGCTTACAAGGTTTTTTAAAATGGCCGCGACGGTACTTCCGGTCCGGCATATATAAATAAACGTCACATCCAGTATAGGCCACTCCCTGAGGAAGTCACGTGACGTGACGTAACGCGTAGGAGGAGCCGCCAGACTACCGGAAGTGACGTTAGAGATCGGAGCGATAACGCTCCCCACGCTATATTGAGATTTTACCCGCATTCAAATGATCTACAAATTGTAAGTGCAACTACGTTTTTAATAAAATATCTTGTTTGACATACTGCACCATGATTGCCCTATGTTTTTACTGAGCCCGAGGCCACGATATGGATGGAAAGTGTATGCACCCCTAAATACTAAACAGGACAGGACAGGAAACACTTGGAAGTGGAGGAAGATACCGGAATAAGTAAAGCCTATATGATACTCGGAGGCTAAGCTTGTATACAGGCGCAATATACACCTTATTGAGGTGAGAAGATAGAGCACCTAGATGTGACACCTGGTGGAGGCAAAAAGTCACAACACCCATACTTTGCATGAGAGCACCTTGTTTTATTTAATGATATCGAAGGGAATGACACCTGATTTTGGATCTCTATATATATGGACACTATAAACACAGCACTTTATTTATTTATTTATTTTTTGATCTAAGCAAATGAGCACACAGCACTTTGTATCTCTTTTTGAAGTATTTTTATTTTTATCTTGTCTACGGTTTATTTATTTGATACTTTTTAGGAAAGTATAAACACTCAGCACTTTATTGTATTGAAGACAACTGAATAGTTTACTTGTATTGATATATATATATGAGATATAAATGAAGTATTGGATCACCTTTTATTAACCAACACCAACACTTTTTATCACTAGAACACTTTTTACCACGCCAGTTTATACATATCTGGCTTTAAGGGTTACTAAACCCACAACAGTAAAATCAGTCTGTATATGCAGTAAAGCATGCTTGTTATACTCTCTGTGGTACCTAAGGGGTTAATCCTCTGCATTGTGTAAAAAGGCTGTCTTCTCCAATCCTCCCCTACTTCCACTGTCCCCTAACCACCTCCTGCTAGAACAGAGGCTTGGAGGCAAGCTGCACATGCTCAGTTTGGTGTGTAATACTTGAGAGTTTTTTTTTCTTGGGAGGGTGAATGTGGTTAGCACAGGGCCAATCAGCACTGTCCAGACACAGGGTCAGGGGTCCTGGAGCCTTATAGGACAGTCAGAGTAGAAAGAAAACCCTTCCTACAAGCTTTAACCAGACACTGATAGAAGTCAAAAGACTGCTGTAACTGCTGATGAAAAAATATATTTAGCAGTTTATATTTACTAAAACTATTGTATTTCCATGGTTTGTGTACTGTGGGAGCCCAGATATAGTGAATGCAGGGTCCTGGGTTTAGTAACACTTTAAATACTTATATAGTATTGGTGGATACAGTAGAGCCTTATGAGTGCATCAGAAACTCGGTTACCATTCTCAAACCTTAAAAAAATATTTCTCATATAAGGGCTTTGCTGAACACAGGCAGTCAGATCTAGAAGTAGGTCATTCACCAGATTATCATATTGCACTGGTACCATTTAATTAAAGCAGAGCTCCACTTTTCACCAGATTATCATATTGTATGGGTACCAGTCAACTAAAGTGAAGCTCCACCATCATACTGTACTGGTACCAGTCAATTAAAGCGGAGCTCCACCATTCACCAGATTATCATATTGTACTGGTACCAGTCAATAAAAGGGGAAGCTCCGCTTGTTCACACCCTCTCCCCCCCCCCCCTCCACTGCCACAATTGCCATTTTTTTGGGGGTGGGGGAGCGGATACCTGTCAAAACCAGGTACCCGCTCCCAATACCAGGTAAGATCACCGCACAACGATCGCGGCGATCTCTGAAATTTCTGGCCCCTCCCACCCCCCCCCCCCCCCGCTTCCTTCTGGGAGACACACAGGTCCCAGAAGACAACGGGACCATTCAGAAAGTGCAGCGCAACTCGCACAAATGCTCAGTAGGAAACAGGCTGTGAAGCCGCACTGTCAGTACAGGCAGCAGAGAATCCGTCTTGGAGTCAAAAATCACAATCAATACAGGCAGCAGAGAATCAGTCTTGGAGTCACAAATCACAGTCAATACAGGCAGCAGAGAATCAGTCTTGGAGTCACAAATCACAGTCAATACAGGCAGCAGAGAATCAGTCTTGGAGTCACAAATCACAGTCAATACAGGCAGCAGAGAATCAGTCTTGGAGTCACAAATCACAGTCAATACAGGCAGCAGAGAATCAGTCTTGGAGTCACAAATCACAGTCAATACAGGCAGCAGAGTATTCAGTCTTGGAGTCACAAATCACGGTCAGTACAGGCAGCAACGAATGAGTGTTGAGGTTACAAGTCAAGGTCAGTGCAGTGCAGATACTAGTGTAGTAGTAGAAGTACACAAGGCAGCATAGGGGATTCATGTGTGGAGCACAATAGGCTGACAAGGACAAAGGTATAACTTTAACAGATGACCCAATCACCCAAGATCGGATGCAGATGTCCCTCTCGCAGTTCAGTTCTACAGAACTAGAACTATAACAACTTCATTTGTTAAAGCAAAGGCTGCAGTGGCAGACCAGATAAGGCATGCTGCAGTCTGTGGGAAATGTGAGATCAATACCCAGGAAATTCAGTTCCTGATAGTAGCTGTCAAAGCAAAATTGTCTATTAATATTATAGAAATATTCAGGTCCACACTAATGATACTATTATTGGTGATAATTCTGCTATGTTTACACTAAAATCAGCTGATGGCACACTGGCCCCATTCACAGTTGGGAAAAGAGCCGTTAGCTATTAAATGTGGGAGACCCAACAGGGGTATCTCATGATCAGCTGCTGACGGCAACCCCATTGAAAGCAGTGAGTGACTGTCAGTGCCTGCGTCATTCGCAGGTAATGGCTTCCCGAGGAGGGGCCTTATAGTCTTCTGAGTATTTGCAACTCCAACGATATATACATAAATTAGGTGATGGAAGTAAGTTATAGATTTTTGTCAAATTACTTTAATAATTATTTTAGGATATAAACCAATCAAAGCCTCAACAGAATAATCATTAAGATAAAAGTGATAATAGATAGGATATTAAAGCGATCTTCATGCTGTAGAAATAGACATATACATCTGGAGCATTCAGAGCAGACATATCAGAGCTGTTCACTTAGTGAACACATCCAACTCTTAGATGGATATCTGATCTCTACCTACTACACTGGACGATCAGGGCAGACATAGTATAACTGGATCCTTCAGTATGATGTATTATATATTAGCACCTTTATTGTAGTCAGCAAGATTTGCTTCACACTGCATTTTAAAAGAGTAATTTAAACCAGGTTGTCAGTGGTCACATTACATAATTAAATACTGAATATGCACAGTTACATACGCACAGTAGAAGTCGTCATTCAGTGGCCTGAAACTCTACTCTCTAAAAACCGAATGTTTTTTTAGCTAAATAATTGACTGAATTTCTGTGATTGTAAATTCAGGGCTTCTCCTGTGTGTCGGTGCACTGTGCCTAGCGGACAATTTTATCCAGGCTGACCACACTACATCAAATAACCATTCTGGGTGTACTGTCAACTGTCTTACTTCTGTGTGAATTGAATATTATTTAGGTGCTAATGTTTTTTACTGAACTGTAGAAGTAAAAATGTGAATATATTTTAGTAACATGGATTTATTTAACAGCACAGTGCCAAAAATAAGGGTATGCAATAGCCTATTGCAGTGATGGCGAACCTTGGCACCCCAGATGTTCTGCATATACATCATGGGAAATGTAGTTCCAAAACATCTGGGGTGCCAAGGTTCGCCATCACTGGTCTATTGCAATCAATCAAAAGTCAGATTTCATGCGGATACATGCTTTAAATTGTTGAAAAATGATTTGTGGTTGACTACTTTGGGTTGCTACAAACCAATGTTCTTTTTCACAATATTAAACATGAATTCCAGGCAAACAGCTCAATACACATATGAAATATTAAATACATATAAAGGCAGCTGTTTTACCTGCTGAATGACAGGCCATCCAGTCTTGAGAGATACACAGCTGTGCCACACAGACCTGTCTGCAAGGGCAAGAGACCAAATTTCCTCTACTTCATTTCAGTTCAGTAACGTTTACAGGTCTTATCCCTTTCCTAGCCTTTGACTGGATAGGAGAAGCAGAGATATCTGTCTGTCACCCTACTCTCTCCCCCTGTCAGCATGTTCCTTTTTAGCACATGAACACTGCAACACAACTGTTTGGCTCCCAGTCCTGCCTCTAAAATTTGGGTATCAACCATGTAATAATTAATACCGAGCTTCGTTATTTTGCATCTTCTATATATGTCTAATGTTCAGCCTTAAGACTATTTTTTGTTACATATGAGAACATTCCTTTGGTTACAGTTAGCTAAAGCCTATACAGAATGTTTAAATTGTTATTATGAGGTACCATGTGTGTATTGCAACCAAAAAAAGGTCGCAACACCACCATATGCTATAAATATTTGAGTACTGAGTTTACCGGCCCAGCTGCCCACCAACTGTAACAATACAGCTGGACAGGACTCTGCACATGCATGCAAAGCATCGTGGCCATGTCATTTTAACTTGGGCTGCAGCACTTGAAAGGCACCTGTCAAAATTACCCTTTGAGTTTAATAGGGCTGCACTTCAACTTTGAGCCAATGGCTTCGCTCGCATCTGCAGTGCGGTCCCAGAATGTAAAATAGAGAAGTAAAAAAACAGGCATTCAGGAGCAGTAGCACCTCCTGAATGCTGTCAGCCAGTACTATACCACCCTCAGAAGACCGATCTACCACTAATTGCTTTTTAGTGGGCAGTAAGCTTACTACAAATTTGAAAGAGGGCTTACATTGTCGTTTATATACAGTGTGTATATATATATATATATATATATATATATATATATATATAATATAAAATTGACTTTTTCCCCCATTCCTATTGTTCTAGTAATATTACAGTCAGAACAGGGCTTGGAATATTAGTCTGGCAGCACATGCTAGGTTGTGAAAATAAGTGTGCATCCGCAGGCAGAAAAATGCATTTATTTCAGTTGAATATATACTTTCAGGTTAAAAAGTAAATTGAATGTATTTATGAGACTAAATTCCCATCTTGATATTAGAGGGTAGTGGGATCACCTTCAGGCATTTATACTGATAACTGGAAAGCTCAACTCAAACAGTTGTATTGTGTACTTAGCATAGATGGTTACATTATGATGGGTACATATCCAACTCTGGCTTATCAGGAAGGAGGGAAAAAACGATTTCCAAGATGTTCAATTGCTTTTCTAGCCCAGAAAACTTGGTGATCATTTGGAATGGTACACTGTTATCCAATGTCCCTTTGAACAATGTACAAAGGCAGAAGCGTCCAGCAATCAGATCATCAATCAGATGGGCAAATTTAACTCCAAAACCATGAAATCTTTTAATTTCCGTTGGCTACTGAACTTTACCATCCTCACTGTTCTTTACACTGTCATATTAAATAAGCTCAGAAGTGAGTAGGTCATGTAACTATGTATGCGGTCAATATATAGTGTAAGTAAACTTTGTAAAAAAGTATATGTAATAAAATGGAGATTTGCAAAGTTTTACAAAAATATATCTCAGAGCAAAATTATCCATATAATGTGACATGGTTAGTTGTTACTGTATGCTTTTATTCCTCAAATGCATTAAGATTACAATGCCCGTCTCTTCTTTATGATCCCATTAATCCATTCCTCAACAACATCTTCCTGATTTGAAGATATTCACTATCAAATTACGTGTGAAATCAAAGTATTTCTTAAGTTGGCCATATACGAATCAAAATGCAGCCAATTCTTTCCATGGGTGGCCATGTTGGCATCACCCGTCCTTATAAAAGTCGATTGTTCAGTTGACTTTTGTCAAATGAGCTGGACGAAAAAATGTCCATTCAGATGCAGGGACTATTTGAATATTTTAACAGCCAAAGGTTACCCACTTTCAGATTACAATAGCTAGCACTGCAGATTCCTCCACCTGAGCCATTTAGCATGGATGGGGAAATCAAGTGACTTTTCTCATTTAGCCTATGGTGCTGAACAAGAGAAATCTTAATGTGGCCAGCATATGACCAGATTAAAGCGAAAGTAAACCCATCGATTTAGCGGTTTCAGAAAACAGTTATATTCCTGGTATGCTGGGATTGATGACTGTTGCATTTGCTTGTGCTGTCAACCAAACTGTCAAACCATTCAATGGCTTTCAGCATCATAGCAGTTGAAGATCGGAGGCCAAGATGGCAGCTTCCTTGGCTAAAAACGATGGAGGGTTTACTTCCACTTTAGGTTTTCCATGTACTGCTTCCGTGAAGCCTGTACTTGTATAGACAGAATATATTAATCATGTTATTTGGATTAAAGGGTTTAACTTGTACATCTCCAAAAAAATATTATCAGAGGAATTTACCAGAACTGGAGCATACAGAATATGTAGCAGCTGTGCATAGTAACCAATCAGCTTCTATCTGCAGCCTGTTCAGTTAAGCTTTGAAAATGAAAGGTAGAAGCAGATTGGTTGTCATCCACAGTTGCTCCTAATTCTGTATGCTCCAGTCTTTGTAAATGAGAATTTATTAAACCTGAGCAGTTGTGCATGGCAACCAATCAACTTTTATCATTCATTTTCAAAGCTTAACTGAAAAAAAGATAGATGCTGATTGTTTCCATGCACAGCTCCTTTAGATTCTGTGTGCTCTAGCCCCCTTTATCCCCTATGTATTTTGTTTGAGTTAGTATAAGAGACCTGTTTTGTTGATCTCATGGCTGATTTTGTAATCTGAAAATGTAGTATTAAAAATCTTTTTACATTTAAATTGTTTTAGAGTGCTGTTTAACTTAACACTTACTGAAACATTTTTGTGGCTATAATATGTAGTGCAGAAAAGGAAATTATTAGAAGTGTTTTTTTATGGAGTTGATTTACTAAAGGCCAATAGGCTGTTTGCTTTGTAATGGAATTTGACTTACAACATCATGTGCAAGCAAAAACATGTGATTGGGAATTCTTTGCAAAGTGAATTTTTGCAACCTTTAACAAAGTGGGAACTCCCTAGCAAAGCCTGTTTGCCTTTAGTAAATCAACCCCTTTATCTTTCTACAAGCCATTGTTTTTTGCATTGTGTTATTTAACCACTTTACCACCGGAGGATTTTCCTGCTTTGCGTCCAGGCCACTTTTTGCGTTTCGGCACTGCGCGACTTTAACTGACAATTGCGCGGTCATGCAACGCCGTACCCAAACGAAATTTACGTCCTTTTTTTCCCACAAGCAGAGCTTTCTTTTGGTGGTATTTGATCACCTCTGTGCTTTTAATTTTTTGCGATATTAATAAAAAAATCGACAATTTTGAAAAAATAACAATATTTTTCTACTTTGACAGTTAAAAAATATCCAATATATTACATATTTGTCATATATTTAGGCCAAAATGTATTTAGCTACATGTCTTTGACAAAAAAATTCTCAATGAGCGTATTTTTAACCGCTTTAAGACCGGAAGATTTTACCCTATTCCTGAGCAGGCCATATTTTGCGATTTGGCACTGCATTACTTTAACGGACAATTGCGCGGTCGTGCGACGCTGTACCCAAATTCAATCTATGTCCTTTTTTTCCCCAGAAATTTTGGTGGTATTTGATCACCTGTGCGATTTTTACTTTTTGCGCTATAAACAAAAAAAGAGCGACAATTTTAAAAAAATAACAATATTTTTCACATTTTTTTATATGAAATTTCCCCCCCCCCCCCAAAAAAATGTAGAAATCTAAATTTTTTAACATTTTAGGCCAATTCGTTTTCTGCTACATATTTTTGGTAAAAAAAAAATCGCAATAAGCGTATTTTGACTGGTTTGCGCAAAAGTTATCGCAGCTACTAACTACGGGAAATTTATGTCATTTTTATTGTTTTTTTAACTAGTAATGGCGGCGATCTGCGATTTTTTTGCGGGACTGCGACATTGCAGCGGACAGATCGGACCCTTGACTAACATTTTTGACACTTTTGGGGGTACCAGTGGCATTACTACAGTAATCAGTGCTATAAATATACACTGTTACTGTAAAAATGGCACTGGCAGGGAAGGGGTTAACTTTTATTGGTGATCAAGGGGTTAATGTATGCCTGGTGCTTACTGACGTGTGTGGGGGAGGGGACTGTGTGACACAGGCACAGATCGCAGGTTTAGCTATGCTGAATCCTGCAATCTGTCACTGCCTGTCACTTAGGAGATCCGCCCGCTTTGTTTACACACGATCGGGGAAGAGCGGCGGTGATCACCGCTGCTCCTCCCCTGGCCGACTCCCGCTGTGACTGAATGCAGCGGGAGCGTGCCTCCGGTGGCGCGCGTGCGCCGCCCACAAGGGGAGGAGTCCAGCGACATAGACCTATGTCGCTGGACGATAACAAACCACTTTGCCGCAGTACGCTCAATGTGAGCAGTCGGCAAGTGGTTAAAATAGAGGTTCAAGAATTGAAAAAAACAAACATACATACTGACCTAGGTGGATGCAGTATCAGTACAGGTAAGTTGCTGTGCCTGTAGGAAAGTGAACTCCTGTAACCAACAGAAGAAGTAGGAGCAAAATAACTGTTATCGGTTATATTATTCAAAATAAGTAAAATAAATATAAGTACTAGGCACATTTCAGCATGTTGCAAAGGTATATTCTTGAAACATGATAATTTGTCTCTTCACAGGATCTTTTCATACTTTTTGTGAAAGAAATCAAGGTTTCCTCTCCAAACACATTTTGGTAGACCTTATATAATACATTTATAAACTCCAAATACATATAGACCATATACAATACTATGAAGAAAAAACAGACAGATAACTAAACATCTTTTACAAATAACAAATGTTACTGCTCAACGATTACAAGGCATAGGTCAAATATTTTTCTCTCTCTTAAAATGTTGTCCTCTAATTGTATAGCTTGACACACATAGACCCCTGTGCAATATATGAGTTAGGGCCTCAAGCTTCAATCCTGTACATACTGTATCAAGCTTAATATTCCCAGTGCCTTTGACTGCCACTGTAACTATCAAGCCATTACTATCTGTACCTAAACCTCCAAGTCTCATAACCCTTTCTCCACATTGACCAGCGTGTCCAATCTCTTCCTATGAAAGCAAATTAGCTGTACCCCTGCTCAAGTGCTAGCAACTGGAAATCGCTAGGTAAGCACTGTGGACCTCACCAAGAGCAGGTGTCCAGTTGTGCTCATGATCCTTCCTTAGAATTATATAATACTTGAGGAAGGAGCTTACACTGGAATTTTATTCAGAAAATTAAATTCCTGCTAGATCACTTCAGGCTGCCTCCTTTATAGGTATAGTTATGTAAAACAAAAAAATAATTGTCTATACTGTTTAAAATCCAGCAATACACTGTCTCGCCCTGCTCTGCACATGCTCAGTTGTTTTCTATTTTTAGGCACTGCTGAGTTTGTAGAGGCCGATCTATTGACAGCCTTAAAGCAGAATCAAACCTTCCTATCCTTTACAGCCAAGGAAGGTGCTTCTGTTTGATCTGCAACTGCCATGGTGTTGCACATGTGATTGACAACAGCCATTTAATGGTTTGACAGTTTGGTTGTGGACACAATCAAATGTGACAGTTAGCAATCCCGGCATTCCAGGAATGTAACTGCTTTTTGAAAGGTAAATCAATGAATTTACACTACCGTTCAAAAGTTTGGGGTCACTTAGAAATGTCCTTATTTCTGAAAGAAAAGCACTGTTTTTTTTTCAATGAAGATAACATTAAATTAAATCAGAAATACAGTCTAGACATTGGTAATGTAGTAAATGACTATTCTAGCTGGAAACGGCTGCTTTTTAATGGAATATCTACGTAGGCGTACAGAGGCCCATTTCCAGCAACCATCTCTGTGTTCTAATGGTACATTGTGTTAGCTAACCGTGTTAAAAGTAGGGATGCACCGAAATGAAATTCTTGGCCGAAGCCGAATAATAATGAAATGTTTGGCCGAAGGCCGAATACCGAACGCAGTGTTTCGCATTTTTTCCATTTATTTTGCCAATTTTTTGTCCTCTCTCTTGTCCTCTCGTGTCTCTCTCTCTCTCTCTTGTCCTCTCACTCTCTCTCTCTTGTCCTCTCGTGTCTCTCTCTCTCTCTCTTGTCCTCTCACTCTCTCTCTCTTGTCCTCTCATGTCTCTCTCTCTCTCTCTCTCTCTCTCTCTTGTCCTCTCATCTCTCTCTCTCTCTCTCTCTCTTGTCCTCTCATGTCTCTCTCTCCCTAAATGTTACTGTAGGGAATGGGATTCAGTGCACACTGCAGCCTTGTACCATAGGGTTAATGTTAGTGACACTGTAGGGATTGGGAAGGATGCTGGAAATGGAAATCAGGAAGCATGCAGGCAGCCTTGTAAATTTTAATTGCAGATACAGGGCACTGGGCAGGTCAGGGTTAATATGGTAACATCAATTACTCAGTGACAGTCAGTCAGTGTCAGTGTGGACTCGATCAGATTATACAGTGACAGACTCTCTCATAGTGGTGGTAGTAGGAGGCTGGAGGTGGACTAGTAGGAGCCTGGAAAGGAGCACAGCCGCATACATACATTACTCACTCGTGCACTGCAGCCCGCCCCACACATTCAGTGAGTCTTACTCTCCTCCCTAGTTTTTTCAATGGCACATTCAGGAAGCCAATCACGCCGTGAGTAGCGGCACAGCGGAACCAATCAGGTGTGCAGGCACGCGTGATTGGTTCGCTGTGCAGCTAATCACGGCGTGATTGGCTTCCTGAATGTGCCATTGAAAAAACTAGGAAGGAGAGTAAGACTCACTGAATGTGTGGGGTGGGCTGCAGTGCACGAGTGAGTAATGTATGTATGCTCACCGCTGAAGTGTCCCAGCTTCACGGAAGTCTGTGAGTCCTCCTGTCCTCCTCCGAGTCCCTTCCCCCTGCCTATGTAAATATCGTGACCTCGGCGATATGAATATCGCCTACGGCCACAGAACGATAGTCGATATCATATCGACTATCGTTCAGCCCTATTGTTCGGCACAAAATTATTCGGCCTTTTGACTTTTTCGGCCGAACACCGAAAGTGCTATTTTTTCTATTTTCGGCCGAATAATGTTCAGCCGCCGAACATTCGGTGCATCCCTAGTTAAAAGGCTAATTGATGATTACAAAACCCTTGTGCAATTATGTTAGCATAGCTGAAAACTGTTGTGCTGATTAGAGAAGCAATAAAACTGGCCTTCCTTTGAGCTAGTTGAGTATCTGGAGCACCAGCATTTGTGGGTTTGATTATACTCTCAAAATGGCCAGAAAGAGAACTTTCTTCTGAAACTCAACAGTCTATTCTTGTTCTGAGAAATTAAGGCTATTCCATGGAAGAAATTGCCAAGACACTGAAGTTTTCCTGCAACGGTGTGTACTACTCCCTTCAGCACAAATGGACTCTAACCAGAATAGAAAGCAGTGGAAGGCCCCCGTGCACAACTAAGCAAGAGGACAAGTACATTAGAGTCTCTAGATTGAGAAATTGACGCCTCACAGGTCCTCAACTGGCAGCTTCATTAAATGGTACCCGCAAAACTCTAGTCTCAACGTCCACAGTGAAGAGGCGACTCCAGAATGCTGGTCTTCTAGGCAGAGTGGAAAAGAAAAAGCCATTTCTAAAACTGGCCAATAAAAGGAAAAGATTAAGATGGGCAAAAGAACACAGACGTTGGACAGAGGAAGATTGGAAAAAAGTGTTATGGACAGACGAATCTAAGTTTCAGGTGTTTGAATCACACAGAAGAACATTTGTGAGACGCAAAACAAGTGAACAGATGCTGGAGGAGTGCCTGACGCCATCTGTCAAGCATGGTGGAGGTAATGTGATGGTCTGGGCCTGCTTTGGTGCTGGTAAAGTGGGAGATTTGTACAAGGTAAAAGGGATTTTGAATAAGGAAGGCTAACAGCATTTTGCAACGCCATGCCATACCTCCTACAACAGGACAATGACCCAAAGCACACATCCGAACTATGCAAGAACTATTTAGGGAAGAAGCAGTCCGCTGGTATTCAGTCTGTAATAGAGCGCAGTCACCAAATCTCAACCCTATTGAGCTGTTGTGGGAGCAGCTTGAGCGTATGGTACTTAAGAAGTGCCCATCAAGCCAATCCCAACTTGTGCAAGCTGCTTCAGGAAGCGTGGGGTGAAATTTCTTCAGATTACCTCAACAAATTGACAGCTAGAATGCCAAAGGTTTGCAAGGCTGTAATTGCTGCAAACAGAGAATTCTTTGATAAAAGCAAAGTTTGAAGGACAAAATTATTATTTCAAATAAAAATCATTAATTCTAACCTCGTCAATCTCTTAACTATATATTCTATTCATTTTGCAACTCATTGGATGAATAAAAGTGTGATTTTTCATGGAAAACATGAAATTGTCTGGGTGACCCCAAACTTTTGAACGGTAGTGTAGTTCTGCTTTATGATTTACTGCTGCTCAGGAGCTCTGCACTTCAACAAAATGGCAGTCACCAGCAAGAAGAAACATGAGCAATGCTGGAGGCAATTTAAAGCACCCCTAATGTTGTTAGCATATATATTAAAGAGGAAGTAAAGCTTCCTCTGTAACTTGTACCTATAGGTAAGCCTATGATAAGGCTTACCTATAAGTACTGTAAATATCTCCTAAAAATGCAATGTTTAGGAGATATTTACTTTGCATGCAGCCAGTGACATCACTGGTGCATGCGCTCTGAAGGAACGGCCGCCCATGCCGTTCCTTCAGAGCCCTGTGCTTTGAACGGCGGCTCCTGCGAACCTATTTAATGTGGAATGTATGTTTCTTGCTAAAGAACATTGTTTTTTATCAAGTTAGTATGGGTAAAGTTTGCTATGGATAGGTTTAACAAAGAATCACAAAGCTTACATTTTTTATAAATTTAAATGGATCCAAACCCATTGATTTAACAGTTTCAAAAAACAGTTACATTCTTGGCATGCAGGGAATGCCAAGGCCTCGTTCACATCATGGTGCAGAGACGTCAGTCTTTCTGCACGCGTTCTGCAAGGGCATTAAAAAGCAATTTCTCTATCGTGCATTGACAGACGCAGCTTCATATCTTCTTAGCCATTGGGTTATGCCTCTCCCATCAGGAATAGGAGACTAGGCTTAAAAAAGCTTTCACCACGCCTATGGAGCTGTCCCTGTAGGCATAACCCCACACACTCTGCTACAGCCCTCAGTTCATTTCTGCCTAGTTTAGGAGTAGGACCTAGTTCCCTGCTGGGACTTCGGTCTTAGCTGTTATATTTTTGTGAACCTTTTTTTTGTGCTTATTTTTAAGTAGAGTTCCTGGAGAACTACAAGTAACAGCCAGCTGGGTTTTGGACTGGATATTCTAGATCCTTAAGGTCTCCCAGCCTGGCAAGCGAGCATGAGCCGGTTATAGTCCAGCACTAGGCCTCGCCTCGACAGAGCCCCAATGAATGGGGATGAGCCCGCGAGTGGGCCATCTCGCTGGGACGTGAACGACTTTGAACGCCCTGAGTCGCAGCGTACCCCTTGGCTGGCAGCGCCCCCATCCCGGGCGGGAGGCAGTCTGCTGGGAGTGGCGCCCACCTGATCCGTGGTATGGTGAGTAATAGTCCCCCCATTTCTCTGGCGGTCTCCGGGGTGACGCAGGCCCCCTCCATTGGATAGTCGGAGCCTCGGGTATCCCTCAGTTCCCCTGGCCTCTCGGACACACCAGGCCCCCCCCCCCTCAGCTGCTCCCCCCTCCCAATACAGGTTCCTACCTTTGGGGGGGCGGATATATTGCGGCCGCTGAGGCGGTTCTGCGGGGGGAGGATGTTTTTTCTGGTGGGGTCCCCTCCTGGGGGTCATGCAGACGCGCTTTTCATGGCGGGCTTTCAACAGCCAATCAACAAGCGTTTAACTGGTGTGCCTTAAGCCATCCCAGCCATGCCTACAAATGTATTAGTAGCTGTGATTGGCCATCTGAAGCATGTGACCAAGTCTTTATAAGTCCGAGGCAGCACGGCTGCGTCATTCTGCTGTGTTAGTTCAGGGACAGAGCACACATCATACGTGCTGGCTGCTGATTAGGGACAGACAGGAAAAAAACCCCATTTGTGTCCAGGTAGAATTGAGGGACAGGTCGGAGTGTGTTAGGCAGGGCGAGTTGTAGGCATTTTAGGGCGAGGCTGCTGATTTTTAGGGTCAGTTTTCTACGATCGATTTTGCTGTGTGGGAGGGGTTTTCAGTGACCGATCTACGATCTTATCAATCCTTTTAGGGAGAGGCTGCTGCTGATTTTTAGGGTCAGTTTTCTACGATCGATTTTGCTGTGTGGGAGGGGTTTCCAGTGATCGATCTACGATCTTATCAATCCATTTAGGGAGAGGCTGGAGATAGGCAGGTGTCAGTGGTCCACATCGATTTTGCTGTGTGTGGGGTGCAGTGAACACAATTTTTTTTTGCCCACTGAGGAGGAGGGAGAAAAGTATTTTTCTATCAGTCACCGTGTGCAGCATTTTTCCTTCAGCTGTGCTGTGCTGACTGATCATACACTGCTGTGTTCAGTTCACATGTGCTATTATTGAGTGGTTTCAAAAATCATACACTTTTTTCTATTCCACTATTCAATATACAGCCTTGGGTTAAAAAAAATTAAATTGTGGCCTGCAGCAGAGCTGAATGATATTTGGGGTTTTTGGGGTTCATCTCATACTTCTGATGATTTGAGGGTGCTGCCTGTTCCAAACTCCTCCTACTCCTCATCCAGCCTTTT
This sequence comes from Pelophylax lessonae, assembly GCF_965119305.1. Taxonomy (NCBI): domain Eukaryota; kingdom Metazoa; phylum Chordata; class Amphibia; order Anura; family Ranidae; genus Pelophylax; species Pelophylax lessonae. Next base: position 154,139,102 of record NC_138771.1, read on the forward strand.
AGGGGTACAAACAATAGTAATTGGGGCCTAGTGTGGTTCTGTACGTGTGAGATACATACACTTTTTTTGATCATATTTTCTATTCCGCTATTCAATAACAACCTTTGGGGAACAGTTAAATTGCGGGATAGTCTGTGTTGGTAGGTGTGAGATCCACCTTTCCAAGTTTTTGGGGTTCATCTCATACTTCTGAAGATTTGAAAGTGCTGCCTGTTCCAAACTCCTCCTACTCCTCATCCAGCCTTTTAGGGGTACAAACAATAGTAATTGGGGCCTAGTGTGGTTTTGTACGTGTGAGATACATACACTTTTTGTGATCATATTTTCTTTTCCGCTATTCAATAAAAACCTTTGGGTATCAATTAAATTGCGGGATAGTCTGTGTTGGTATGCGTGAGATCCAACTTTCCAAGTTTTTGGGGTTCATCTCATACTTCTGAAGATTTGAGGGTGCTGCCTGTTCCAAACTCCTACTCCTCATCCAGCCTTTTAGGGGTACAAACAATAGTAATTGGGGCCTAGTGTGGTTCTGTACGTGTGAGATACATACACTTTTTTTGATCATATTTTCTATTCCGCTATTCAATAAAAACCTTTGGGTATCAATTAAATTGCGGAATAGTCTGTGTTGGTACGTGTGCGATACACCTTTCCAAATTTTTGGGGTTCATCTCATACTTCTGAAGATTTGAGGGTGCTGCCTGTTCCAAACTCCTCCTACTCCTCATCCTGCCTTTAGGGGTACAAACAATAGTAATTGGGGCCTAGTGTGGTTCTGTACGTGTGAGATACATACACTTTTTTTGATCATATTTTCTATTCCGCTATTCAATAAAAACCTTTGGGTATCAATTAAATTGCGGGATAGTCTGTGTTGGTACGTGTGAGATCCACCTTTCCAAGTTTTTGGGGTTCATCTCATACTTCTGAAGATTTGAGGGTGCTGCCTGTTCCAAACTCCTCCTACTCCTCATCCAGCCTTTTAGGGGTACAAACAATAGTAATTGGGGCCTAGTGTGGTTCTGTACGTGTGAGATACATACACTTTTTTTGATCATATTTTCTATTCCGCTATTCAATAAAAACCTTTGGGGAACAGTTAAATTGCGGGATAGTCTGTGTTGGTAGGTGTGAGATCCACCTTTCCAAGTTTTTGGGGTTCATCTCATACTTCTGAAGATTTGAGGGTGCTGCCTGTTCCAAACTCCTCCTACTCCTCATCCTGCCTTTAGGGGTACAAACAATAGTAATTGGGGCCTAGTGTGGTTCTGTACGTGTGAGATACATACACTTTTTTTGATCATATTTTCTATTCCGCTATTCAATAAAAACCTTTGGGTATCAATTAAATTGCGGGATAGTCTGTGTTGGTACGTGTGAGATCCACCTTTCCAAGTTTTTGGGGTTCATCTCATACTTCTGAAGATTTGAGGGTGCTGCCTGTTCCAAACTCCTCCTACTCCTCATCCAGCCTTTTAGGGGTACAAACAATAGTAATTGGGGCCTAGTGTGGTTCTGTACGTGTGAAATACATACACTTTTTTTGATCATATTTTCTATTCCGCTATTCAATAAAAACCTTTGGGGAACAGTTAAATTGCGGGATAGTCTGTGTTGGTAGGTGTGAGATCCACCTTTCCAAGTTTTTGGGGTTCATCTCATACTTCTGAAGATTTGAGGGTGCTGCCTGTTCCAAACTCCTCCTACTCCTCATCCAGCCTTTTAGGGGTACAAACAATAGTAATTGGGGCCTAGTGTGGTTCTGTACGTGTGAGATACATACACTTTTTTTGATCATATTTTCTATTCCGCTATTCAATAAAAACCTTTGGGTATAAACAATTAAATTGCGGAATAGTCTGTGTCGGTACGTGTGAGATACACCTTTCCAATTTTTGGGGCGCATCTCATACTGCCGAGGATTTGAGGGTGCTTCAGTCTGCCTTCTGCCTGTTCCGAACTCCTCCTACTCCTCATCCTGCCTTTAGGGTACAAAAAATTGTAATCGGGGCCTAGATTGTGTTTGTACGTGTGAGATACACCGTTTTGTAAAATTTGTCCTATTCCGCTATTCAATATGCACCCTGTTTGAGTGTAAAAAATTAAATTGCGGGATAGTCTGTATCGCTACATGTGAGATACACCTTTTTAAATTTGTTTGGCGCATCTCCTTCTACCGTCGAGGATCGCAGGGCGCTTCAGTTTGCCTCCTGTTCCCAACTCCTCCTACTCCTCTTCCTCATCCTGCCTTTAGGGTACAAAAAATTGTAATCGGGGCCTAGTTTGTGTTTGTACGTGTGAGATACACCGTTTTGTAAAATTTGTCCTATTCCGCTATTCAATATACACCCTGTTTGAGTGTAAAAAATTAAATTGCGGGATAGTCTGTATCGCTACATGTGAGATACACCTTTTTTAAATTTGTTTGGCGCATCTCCTTCTACCGCCGTGGATTGCAGGGCGCTTCAGTTTGCCTCCTGTTCCCAACTCCTCCTACTCCTCTTCCTCATCCTGCCTTTAGGGTACAAAAAATTGTAATCGGGGCCTAGTCTGTGTTTGTACGTGTGAGATACACCGTATTATAAAATTTTTCCTATTCCGCTATTCAATATACACCCTTTTGGAGTGTAAGAAAATTAAATTACGGCATAGTCTGTATCGGTACGTGTGAGATACACCTTTTAAATTTGTTTGGCGCATCTCCTTCCACCGCCAAGGATTGCAGAGCGCTTCAGTTTGCCTCCTGTTCCCAACTCCTCCTACTCCTCTTCCTCTTCCTCCCTTTAGGGTACAAAAAATTTTAATCGGGGCCTAGTCTGTGTTTGTATGTGTGAGATACACCGTTTTTTTATCCTTTTTCCTATTCCGCTATTCAATATACACCCTTTTTGTGTAAAAAAACATTAAATTGTGGCATAGTTTGCATATTTGACTGTCACACCCGTGCGATACTGTTGTTGTTTTGTTCCGCTATTCAATAAACACCTTTCTGGGGCAAGATCATAAATTACAGAAATATGAGGAGATCGTCAAATAGGGGCCGTGGCCTGGGTCGTGGTGCTGCTGGTAGAGCTCCTGTTGCAAGGAGAGGACGTGGTCGATCTGTGCCAGCTACACGCACAAGTGAAACACCTTCCTCAAGTGTGAGTAGGCGACAGAACCTGCAGCAGTATTTGGTAGGGCATAATGCGCCTCTAGACATGATGAGGCCTGAAGAAGTACAGGCGATAGTAGATTGGGTTGCTGACAGTGCCTCCAGTTCCTTCACATTGTCTCCCACCCAGTCTACTGCAGAAAGGTCAGAGTTGGCACCTGCAGCCAATGTCCAACCGTCTTTCACCTCACCCCCTTGGAAATCAGGCAAGCAGTCTGAGCCCCAAGCCATACAGCAGTCTCTTCTTCTTTTTGAGGACTCTGTTAGCAGGGTTTCCCAGGGCCATTCACCTAGCCCTGCCCCAGAAGTGGAAGAGATTGAGTGCAGCGATGCCCAACCACTTATTTCTCAAGATGAGTACATGCAAGGACCATCGCAGCACGTCTCCGATGATGACGAAACGCAGGTGCCAACTGCTGCGGCGTTCAGAATTGTGGAGACCGACAAGGAGGGCAGGGGTGAAGACTGGGTGGAAGATGATGTGGAGGACAATGAGGTCCTCGACCCCACATGGAATGAACCTCATGCAGGTGACCTGAGTAGTTTGGAGGAAGAGGCGGTGGTCGCACAGAGCCACCAGCACAGCAGAAGAGGGAGCAGGGTGCAGAAGCAGAGCGGCCGTGCCCTAGACACTACGCCCGCTACTGCCCAACGCAACAAGGGAACGAGCGCACCAAAGTCAGCTCAAAAGTGTTCTCTAGCGTGGAAGTTCTTTATAAAATGTGCTGATGACAGGACACGAGTGGTTTGCACCCTGTGCAATCAGAGCCTGAAGCGAGGCATAAACCTTCTCAACCTGAGCACAACCTGCATGATCAGGCATCTAAGTGCAAAGCACGAGCTGCAGTGGAGTAGACACCTTCAAAACCAAGAAACGTCTCTGGCTCATCCTGCTTCCTCTTCTGCTGCAGTCTTGGCCGCTCCAGCCACATCTGTAGTGATACCGGCACCTGCCACCCCGCAAACAGAGGATCTGTCAGCAACACCACCACCTGGGTCACCAACCATCTCCACAATGTCCCGTGGAAGCGTTCAGCTTTCCATCTCCCAAACACTTGAGAGGAAGAGGAAGTACCCCCCTACCCACCCGCGATCCCTGGCCCTGAATGCCAGCATTTCAAAATTCTTGGCCTTTGAAATGCTGTCATTCCGTCTGGTGGAGATGCACAGTTTTAAAAACCTTATGTCGGTGGCTGTCCCACAGTACGTCGTGCCCAGCCGCCACTACTTTTCCAGGCAAGCCATCCCTTCCCTGCACAACCAAGTGGGGGAAAAAATCAGGTGTGCACTGCGCAACGCCATCTGTGGCAAGGTCCACCTAACTACCGATACGTGGACCAGTAAGCACGGTCAGGGGCGTTATATCTCCCTAACGGCACACTGGGTAAATGCAGTGGCGGATGGGCCTGAGGCGGATAGCAATTTGGCGCATGTCCTTCCACCACCGAGGATTGCAGGGCGCTTCAGTTTGCCTCCTGTTCCTAACTCCTCCTACTCCACTTCCTCATCCTCTACCGCCTCCTCATCCGGACAGCGTAACACCTTCACCACCAACTTCAGCACGGCCAGGGGTAAACGACAGCAGGCAGTTTTAAAACTTGCCTGTTTGGGGGAAAAACCACATACCGCGCAGGAGTTGTGGAGGAGCATGGAACAGCAGACAAATGAGTGGTTGCTGCCAGCGAGCCTCAAGCCCGGCCTGGTGGTGTGCGATAACGGGCGAAATCTCATAACAGCTCTGGGCCTAGCCGGTTTGACGCACATCAATTGCCTGGCGCATGTGCTGAATTTGGTGGTGCAGAGGTTCCTTAAAAACTACCCCGATATGTCAGGGCTGCTGCAGAAAGTGCGGGCCGTCTGTGCGCACTTTCGGCGTTCTCACCCTGCTGCTGCTCGCCTGTCAGCGCTGCAGTGTAACTTCGGCCTTCCCGCTCACCGCCTCATATGTGACGTGCCCACAAGGTGGAACTCCACCTTGCACATGCTGCAAAGACTGTGCGAGCAGCAGCAGGCCATAGTGGAGTTTCAGCTGCAGCACGCACGCGTGAGTCGCTCTGCGGAACAGCACCACTTCACCACCAATAACTGGGCCTCCATGCGAGACCTGTGTGCCTTGTTGCGCTGTTTTGAGTACTCCACCAACATGGCCAGTGCCGATGACGCCGTTGTCAGCTTAACTATCCCACTTCTATGCCTCCTTCAAAAAACAATTCGGGCGATGATGGAAGAGGATGTGGCACAGGATGAGGAGGAGGAGGAGGAGGAGGATGAAGAGGTAACATTTCCAAGACTTTCAGGGCAGTCATTCACAAGGGGCTCCGAGGGTGGGTTCCTGCACACACAAACGCCAGGGACACAATTGTCCAGCAGGGGCACAGTTCTGGAGGATGAGGAGGAGGAGACGGAGGAGGAGATGGAACCATGTTCACAGCAGGGTGGCACCCAGGCCAGCTCATGGCCATCACTGGTGCGTGGCTGGGGGGATACAGAGGACACGGACGATACACCCTTTACAGAGGAAAGCCTTTTGTTGCCTCTGGGCAGCCTGGCACACATGAGCGATTACATGCTGCAGTGTCTCCACAACGACCGCCGAGTTGCCCACATTCTAACTTGTGCTGATTACTGGGTGGCCACGCTGCTGGATCCCCGTTACAAGGACAATGTACCATCCTTAATTCACTCACTGGAGCGCGATCGCAAGATGCGCGAGTACAAGCGCACGCTGGTAGACGCGATGCTGCTGGCATTCCCACCTGACAGTGGGGCCACAGTGGAAGCACAAGGCAGAGGAGGAGGAGGAGGAAGAGGTCGCCAACGCAACCAGGGCACCGCCAGCACCTCAGAAGGCAGGGTTAGCATGGCCGAAATGTGGAAAAGCTTTGTCAGCACGCCACAACAAACAGCAGCACCAGCAGCTCATATGGAACGTCTTAGCAGGAGGCAGCATTTCACCAACATGGTGGAGCAGTATGTGTGCACACGCCTAGACGTACTGAATGAGGGGTCTGCCCCCTTCAACTTCTGGGTCTCCAAGTTGGGCACATGGCCTGAGCTTGCCCTTTACGCCTTGGAGGTGCTGGCATGCCCTGCAGCCAGTGTATTATCTGAACGGGTATTTAGCACGGCTGGGGGCGTTATCACAGACAAGCGCAGCCGCCTGTCCAGAGACAATGTGGACAAGCTCATGTTCATTAAAATGAACCAGGCATGGATCCCACGGGACTTTTCCGTACCTTGTGCAGAATAGCGATGGATACCGACCTTACCCAGCCATTGTTCTATTTTTGCTCTTTCTCACTCTTTTGGGGTGTACCCTCATTTAAAATTTGTGAAAAGAAGCAGTGTTGGCTACCTCGTCCTCCTCAGGGCCAGATTAACGTAGGGGCTATTGGAGCTGCAGCTCCAGGCCCCTACCTTTATATAGGCCCCGGGTTGGCCATATTCACTGTTACCGCTCTTCTGTCACTTGTAAACACAGAAGTCTGGCTTCTATGCTCGCTTCCCCAGGCAGCTCCCTCAGAACCTCCCCACACAGCACGAAGGCCGGACAAGGAGGGACAGTTGCCGATGCATGGATGTGTTTATGGGCTTCAGAGACAGCATCCCATGTTGAATTAGGCATGCATGGCTGCACCCTTCCTCCTCTGGGTGCATGCCAAGGCACGGCCCTTAAGGCCCTTCAAAATCCTCAGCACACAGCCCATGATGCTCTTAATCCGGCCCTGGTCCTCCTCCACCGCCGCTTCCACCTACCCCGCCCATAGGTGTGCGCAGCCTATTGCATTAGGGTGTGCACCCCAAAGTTGAAAAACACATGCATGTGTTTGCCTACATGTACATGGCCCCGATACATTACTCTCCCTGCTGGCAAAGAGAAATAGAGCAGAGCAGGTCTGAGGGAGATCTTTCCCATCTCCTCACTGGCAAACAGAGCGATAATGCTATGTGCCCTAGGTGATTAGGGTGTGCCCAGGCACATCCGGCACACCCTGAGCGCACGCCTATGAGACCGCCACATCCACCACCACCTCAACCTCCCTCCTACTCCATATGGGCCTCGTCTTTCAGAGATGAAGAACATTGTTTTATTTTTCAGTTTTTTTTTGTTGTTTTAAGTTATTTCCCTATCCACATTTGTTTGCAGAGCACTTGCCATGCTCTTAGCAACGTTTTGCCGCCATTTGCAGCACTCTAGCCCTTTCCATTGGTGTTTTAGAGCCATTTTAGTGTCTGAAAGTTCGGGTCCCCATTGACTTCAATGGGGTTCAGTGTCCGCGAAAAGTTCTGCAAAAGTCCGGGACACGGACCCGGACTTTTTTTTAAAGTTCGGCCGAACCCGCCGAACACGGACATCCAGGTGTCCGCTCAACTCTACTTGGGATGTTTAAAGCTTGGGAAATCTTTTTGTATCCAAATCCAGCTTTAAACTTCTCCACAACAGTATCTCGGACCTGCCTAGTGTGTTCCTTGTTCTTCATGATGCTCTCTGCGATTTAAACGGACCTCTGAGACTATCACAGTGCAGGTGCATTTATACGGAGACTTGATTACACACAGGTGGATTCTATTTATCATCATTAGTCATTTAGGTCTACATTGGATCATTCAGAGACAGTGGCGGCCCGTGCATAGGGGGCGCCAGGGCGCCGCCCCCCCTAAAAAAAGAAAAAAAAAAAAAAAAGACAAAATGAACAATAAAGTTTTCAAAAAAAAAAAAATTGCGTTCGCAAACCTCGCCGCCGCCGGCCTATGTGGAGGCTGGGGGTGGGGGGGTGGGGTGGTTACGACCCACAAGAGGCGCCGATTGGCTGCCTTTTGGGGGCGTAACCTGGGCGCAGGGCACATTTCTTGGACACCCCCACTTCGTGGATTCCTGGCTGTGATTGGTCCAGTCTCCAGCCTGGACCAATCATACAGGACATCCTGGGTGACGTCGCATGGGGGCGGTGCGTCAATCACTCACCGTCCCGGCCGTCACCTTCCCGCCCGCCTTCAGAGCCGCTGTCGGTGGAGAAGTCTCTCCGGAGTCCCGTCACCTCTGCAGCAGACGCCAGTGAAGTCGGCCCGGTCCCTGTCGTGAAAGAGCCAGCCCAAGACAAGCAGGTAAGTGATAACTGGAAGCAGCCTCAGTGCCTCCTCTCTCTCCTGTGTGCGCAGGGCCGGCCCTACAATAGGAGCGGAGCGCTCCTAGTTTGAGAAGCGGGGAGCTCAGCCCAGCCCTGGACAGAGTGACCGAATGGGAGTCCGCCGGGACTGGAGGCAGCGGGGAGGAGGAGGGGGGATCTGGGATCAGAGGTGAGCAGAGGACACAGGGCTCATTCTTTCAAGCGGTATGATGTGGGTCAGCTTTCTCACTGAGAGAAGACAGGCAGGAGGAGCGCAGCAACGGTCAGACATCTGCCTGAAACCCTCCACCTCCTGACCACTGCACCCCTGGCCTATCTATCCTCACCCCCCCCCCATGCTCACCTTCCTAACTGGGACTGCACGAGCCCCACTACCCACCACTGCCTAATGACCTGATGCTGGAGAGGTTCTCCACTGTCCTGTCTCTCAGCCCACCTCCTGTGATGCTGCCCATCTTCTGTGACGCTGCCCCCCACCTGTCCCTCTGCCCACCTCCTGTACCATGACCTGTGCCATGACCTGTGCCATGCCCTTACCATGACCTGTGCCATGCCCTTACCATGACCTGTGCCATGACCTGTGCCATGCCCTTACCATGACCTGTGCCATGCCCTTACCATGACCTGTGCCATGCCTGTACCATCACCTGTGCCATGCCTATACCATGACCTGTGCCATGCCTGTACCATGACCTGTGCCATGCCTATACCATGACCTGTGCCATGCCTATACCATGACCTGTGCCATGCCTATAACATCTCCTGTACCATGACCTGTGCAATGCCTGTACCATGACCTGTGCAATGCCTGTACCATGACCTGTGCAATGCCTGTACCATGACCTGTGCCATGCCTGTACCATGACCTGTGCCATGCCTGTACCATGACCTGTGCCATGCCTGTACCATCACCTGTGCCATGCCTGTACCATCACCTGTGCCATGCCCTTACCATGACCTGTGCCATGCCTATAACATCTCCTGTACCATGACCTGTGACATGCCTATAACATCACCTGTGCAATGCCTGTACCATCACCTGTGCCATGCCTGTACCATCACCTGTGCCATGCCCTTACCATGACCTGTGCCATGCCTATAACATCACCTGTGCAATGCCTGTACCATCACCTGTGCCATGCCTGTACCATCACCTGTGCCATGCCCTTACCATGACCTGTGCCATGCCTATAACATCTCCTGTACCATGACCTGTGACATGCCTATGCCATCACCTGTGCCATGCCTGTACCATGACCTCAAAATCACGCAATTTTTTAGCGCGTTTTTTGCCGCGAAGCAATACCTATTACATTTTTCTTTTTGCGCCCCCCCAAAAATTTTGAGCACCAGCCGCCACTGTTCAGAGATCCTCACTGAACTTCTAGAAAGAGTTTGCTGCACTGAAAGTAAAGGGGCTAAATAATTTTGCACGCCCAATTTTTCAGTTTTTTTATTTGTTAACAAAGTTTGAAATATCCAATAAATTTAGTTCCACTTCATGATTGTGTCCCACTTGTTGTTGATTCTTCACAAAAAATTACAGTTTAATTTCTTTATGATTGAAGCCTGAAATGTGGCAAAAGGTCGCAAAGTTCAAGGGGGCGGAATACTTTCGCAAGGCACTGTAATATTGAAGTGAAAGGAAAATGATAAATGGTTAAATTGAGGATTGATCCCTGATGCCTGAGTGGTAAGTGTAGCCAACATCCCAATTGTTAATCTTAAAGCAGGGTTTGGTGCCTCAAGCCAAGGGGGTGGGACTTTATGGGCTAGTCAGGTAGTAAACTTGTAGTAAAATTGTATAACAATTTATTTGAAAAATAATAAAAAATTCATACAATGATAATCATCATAATTGTGCCAATGGGTTATAGACCCATGTGAGAAGGTGAGAAGAAAATAAAGTAATAAGTGACAGTGTGAAGGGTGACTTTGATATAGATCTCTGTCTGTAAGTGCTCAGCCAAGTGAGCTGTTTAGAAAGAGACTGTATATCTGGAGCTTCCGACGCGTTTCGGCCTGTATTGCCTTTATCAAGGAAGCGAGAAGGCCACCATCTTTGTGACTAAAAGTTGAATCCCGGACCTTTCTGTTTGTTCACCCAAAGCTAATCACACAGGATTTGTTGTGGACTTGCTGTATGAAAAGTGTGGATGCTTTGGTTTGTAGTCAAGAGCCCTTCATGGATCACAATTGTGAGAGTAGTTTAGGTGTGCCAGCAGGGGGAGCCCCGGTTTTCTGTTTCGGTTTTTCTCCTGTAGGTTGTAGAGGAGTAAAAGGAAGTGTCCAGGGTGGCTCGTCCTAGGGCGTCCGTCACGTTCCATAGTTTTTTTACAAATAACTATGTGAAAAGTGTGGCATGCATTTGTATTCAGTCCCCCTAGTCAATACTTTGTAGAACCACCTTTCGCTGCAATTATAGCTTTAAGTCCTTTTGGATATGTCTCTACCAGCTTTGCACATCCTGAGTGAAAATGTTTCCCATGTCAAGGGGTATGAATACTTTTCTAAGGCACTGTAATTACTGACACTGACACACGTACACCCACACAGGTTGAACTGGATAGACTATTGTCTTTATTCAACCTTACCTACTATGTAACTATGTACATGAAAACTGACTTGAAACTGATGTCTCTGCAAGTAAAATCTGCGTGGTTTTCCCTTCAGTTTCCATCAGTTTTCATGCACTTATGGTGTGAAGGAGCCCTAACTGTCACATTTGCTTGTGTTCTCAACCAAACTGTCAACCATCAAATGGCTGGTGTCATAACTGATCACATGTGCAGCACCATGGCAGTTACAGATTAAACAGAGGCCAAGATGGCATCTTTCTCGGCTGTAAAGAATAGGAGGGTTTAGTTCTTCTTTAACCACTTGCCGACCAGCCGCCATACTTATACTGCGGCAGGTCGGTTCTGTCCAGCGAAACTACATAGCTGTACGTCGCTTCATGAGACAGCTAGTGGGGGTGCGCGCGATTGGTCACAAGGGGAGCTAATCAGTGCTCGCGATGTCCGCCGGGCATCCGCGATCGCTCCCCGTGGAGACAGAACAGCGGTGTAAACACGGCACACTGCTGTTCTGTCAGTTATGTACACAGGGATCCTGTGTTCCTCCTATTTAGGAACACAGGTCTCTGTGTTCATTCAGCAAGCCAATCCCCCACACAGTTAGAAAGCACCCCCTAGAGACACATTTAACCCTTTGATCGCCCCTGGTGTTAACCCCTTCCCTGCCAGTGTCATTAGTACAGTAACAGTGCATATTTTTAGCACTGATTACTGTAGTAATGTCACTGGTCCCCCCAAAGGTGTCAAAAATGTCAGTAAGGTGTCCGACTTGTCAGCCACAATGTCACGAGCCTGCTAAAAAATTTTGATCACCGCCATTACTAGTAAAAAAAAATAAATGAATAAAAATGACATAAATCTTTCCCCTAGTTTGTAGACGAGATAACTTTTGCGCAAACCAATCAATATACACTTTTTGGGATTTTTTTTTTGTTTACCAAAAATATGTAGTAGAATACAAATTAGCCTTAAATGATGAAAAAAATTTGATTTTTTTTTTTATTGGGAATGTTTTATAGCAGAAAGTAAAAAAATATTGTTTTTTTGGGTTTTTTTTTTTTTTCAGAATTGTCGCTGTTTTTTTGTTTATAGTGCAAAAAATAAAAATTGCACAGGTGATCAAATTCCACCAAAAGAAAGCTCTATTTGTGGGAAAAAAAGGACATCAATTTTATTTGGGTACAGCGTCACACGACCGCGCAATTGTCAGTTAAATTAACGCAGTGCCATGGGGGCGTGGCTTGGATGTAGAGCGGAGCGGACGTCTGCCTCGAGAGCTCCTTCCATCCTGAACGAAATCTCTGCCAGGAATTAATCGTCTATACTTACCCAGGCTTTACCCCTGGCTGCTGTAGCACAGACTTCTGTCCTTTTATGCCATCCAAAGGGAAGAAATCAGCGGCCCCGCGCGCGCCTGCTAATCGCCAGGCCCTGCCCGCTGCCTGTCCGGACGCCATCTTGACGGAGCAGCTTCAGGCCTTGCTGAAGGAGATGAAGGAAGCGCGGGTCTCCAGCCCCCCTCCGGCTGCCCAGGACAAGGGTGTTGTCGCTGATACAGAGGTCACCCTGCAGGCTATTGAGCACAGCAAAACCTCCCTTCTGGTCCTCATTGACCATCTTGCGGAAGAGTGTAATTTCATTCGCAACGACCTTTAGAAAATCCGTGGTCGCCTCACGGAGGTGGAGGACCGGGTATCCACGACTGAGGACTCGACGGCCCGCCATTCTGGTCTGCTGGATGCCCTACAGCACAAGGTGGACTCTCTCATGGCTAAGGCCGATGATGCGGAAAATAGAATGCGGCGGAACAACGTCCGGGTGCTCGGCCTGCCCGAGGGATCGGAGGGGGAGTCCCCAGCTGACTTTGCTGAGAGTTTCTTCAAACAACTCTTGGACCTCTGGGAGGTGTCGCCCACGTATGCCGTGGAGCGGGCTCATCAGGTCCCTACTGGCAAGAAAATTCCTGGAGCCCCCCCGAGACCCTTCCTGGTCCGATTCTTAAACTATAGGGATCAGGATCGTATACTGGGTGAGGCCCGCAAGCACCCGGGAACTACGATTTGAAAACGCATCTATTCAGCTCTATGCGGACTTCTCGGCGGACCTTCAGAGGAAGAGGAAATCCTTTACTGATGTGCGACGCCGGCTGCGTGAGAAGGGTGTCCAATATGGCATGCTGTACCCCAGTCAACTTTGAGTCACCCATGGTGGCACGGTGAGGTTCTTCAACACTCCGGAAGACGCTGATGGCTGGCTGCTGACCATACGTTGAGATGTGTGAGTACTGGCTCCTGGCGGTTACCTACCTGCGATGATGTCCTTGTCCCATTCTGCCCGGATCCATGATGCTGCCTCTCTTTGCTTTTTTTTGCTCCTCTCCCTGGGGGGCTGTTTTTATTTTTTCCCTCTCACACATTTTTCGTCATTGTTCCCCTTATTTTTGCTTTTTTCTCCTTTTGGGACCTGGATGATCTTAGTGTCTCCTGTTTTAACTACTCCTCCTGCTGCTTTCCTGGATGCACCTACCTATGGGAGCTCTCAGGGCTCTCCTGAACTGACATCTACGAATGTGATTTTTCCCCCTTTTTTTTGAACAGTTTGGCTTTTGTTTTTCTTCTCCCTCTCCTTCTGCCATTGACTGTGTGGTGGGGTCACCCCTCCTCTCCCCTGTTTTTGGGTGGAGTCCCACATGCGCCCTATGTTCACGGTCTAAGGTGACTGTCCCCCTTTTTCTGCTGCGAACTCTGTTGCACTTGTTTCAGGGATGAAGCCGTACCAGGGCATTGTTGTTCTCCTGGTCGTCAGGGACGATGTTTTTCGGGACTGTTTTGTTTTTTCTTTTTGTTTTTTTTTTGATCATTTATGCTTTTTTTTTTCTTGACTGCTTGCTCACTGTACCAACTATTGTGCTCAGGTTCCTTAGTATTTGTTCTATATCTTTACCGATCATGCTCAAATTCGGGTCCGGTGTGATTATGCTAAATGGTGGGGGGTATGTGGTATGGAGACCCCCTTGCCCGAGCCACTGCTGTGCTTCCTCCCTGGACTCCTTGGACTTTCTGGCCAGCGATATCAATAACATCCTGGATGGAGCGCTAGACACATCTAGCCCGTACAGGCAGGTTTGCCCGGACTTTGTTAACTGGGCTTCCGCCTTGCAGTTCACAGAGATATGGCGGTGGAAGAATCCACACCTTCGCCATTTTTCCCATGTGTCGGCGCCCCATTGCTCGGGATCACATATTGATCTTGCCTTTTGCCCTCCTTCGGCTCTTCCCTTTGTGGTGTCTGCTGTATACCTGCCTTCTGGCCTCTCTGACCATTCCCCGCTGGAGCTTGTGTTGGAGCTGGGAGGCCGGAGGGGGGGGCGAGTGCTGAAGGTTGGGTACTAGGTGGCTGCGGGATCCTGGAGTGGAGGAGGCAATGCAGGGCAAGATTCCTCAATATTGGGAACACAATGATAATACCACCTCACCTTTAATTTGCTGGGATGCATTTAAGGCCACTATACGTGGGGATTACATTAGTGCTATTAAGACGGTCAGGGTGGAAGGCGCTGCAGAGTTGCTGGCGTTGGAGGAGGGCGTGTTGTTGGCTGAGTCCAAGTTTGCTTCGGACCTGTCTCCTGGGGCGCACTCCTCCCTGGCCCAGGCCCAGAGGGCGCTGCATTTACACGTGTCCTCGGCTGCCTTGACTGAGGTCGGCACGCTTAAAGCTAAACGCTTTGAGAATGGGGACAAGAACGGGAGAGTCCTGGCTAACTTGGTGGCGGATTCGAAAGCGCAGACTGTCATCCCCCTTATCCAGCTGGAGGCGGGTGGTACCACTTCTGACCCGGCTACTATTTTAGAGGAATTGCAGAAATATTATCACCGGTTGTACTCGGTGCCCTCCTCTCTGCCGGATGTAGCGGACCTGGGGTACCTTGGGGAGCTCTCCTTGCCAACGTTGTCGGAGCAGGAGGCTGCTTCCTTGGAAGCGGACTTCTCCCTGGAGGAGGTGGAGACGGCTATTTGTTCTTTCCCTCCCTAGAAGACCCCGGGCCTGGATGGCCTGCCGGGGGATTGGTACAAGATGTACATTGATAAAAGGAGCAAGAAATCTAACACTGATAAGTGTAAAACCACTCACTCACCCAGCGCTAAAATTCACTATAAGAACAGGCAATTGCTGAATAAAACCATAAAGGTAAAAGCTGCTGCTATAATGAAAAGAAATCTAAAATTAGGTGCAACAAATAAAGTTTGAATAAACCAATCTGTGACACTAGCAGCGCTACAAGATATTAAATATCATAAATAGTTAAAACATCATAACGTGGAATGGTTAAAATATCACAAACAATAAATGTCCATCAGAAATCAATTGCACTTGCTGATGTATAAATAAGCATTTGGCCAAAGAACAGTCCCAAGTACCAGTGCAAATAGTAACGTGGAAAAGAGTGCAACTAATGATAATGTCCGTGTGCCTCCACCAGCAAGCCGTGATCACCCATCAGATTGGAAACTCACCAGATCTGGGATAAAAAAGGCCTGTATGTATCAACGCTGGTTCTTCCACTAGGACAAACAGCACCCACCGCCTGGCTCTCTACTGCGAATCCTTATCCTGATCACTCATGACCTCATGCGGAAACACTGCACGTTATCAGGCATAAGCAAATGCATATAGCGTCCATCCGCCTCTGTCAATTCAAAACGACCGTTTTGGCGCCCAGCGGACCAGATCGGACAGTATGGCGTGGCGTCTTCCATTGCTAGGCAACCGCGCACTCACGCACTGACGCGTTTCGTCATCAAAGACTTCCACGTTATGATGGTTTAACTATTTATGATATTTAATATCTTGTAGCGCTGCTAGTGTCACAGATTGGTTTATTCAAACTTTATTTGTTGCACCTAATTTTACAAGATGTACATTGCTGACCTGGCCCCCAGGCTGCGTAGTCTCTTCCAGGCTTGCCTGGAGGCTGGGGCGCTGCCGGACTCCTTATTACAAGCCCATATAGTTCTGATTTTGAAACCTGGTAAGGACCCCACGCTATACTCGGCTTATTTCCCTCCTTAACTTTGATTTAAAAATCCTTACGAAAATCCTTGCCACCAGGTTGCTGAAGGTACTCCCATTCTTTGTTGATATTGACCAGACTGGATTCATGCTAGGGAAATCCACCAATATTAACATCCGCCGGGTGTACACGCATTTACAGGTTCCTGCAGATGATCAGAGTCAGAGGGTCTTGGTCTCCTTGGACCTCGAGAAGGCCTTTGACTCCGTCGCCTGGCCCTACCTTGGCGAGGTGTTCCGGTCATTTGGCTTTGGTCCTATATTCCGTAAATGAATTGATATTCTTTATAGCCAACCTCGAGCCCAGATCAAGTTAGGGGGCAGGGTGTCACCTGCCTTTGATATCCCGCGTGGTACCCGTCAGGGGTGTCCGCTGTCGCCGGCATTGTTTTCGCTGGCGGTAGAGCCCCTGGCGAGGGCTATTCGCGGGTCCGGAGAGATCGGGGGGATTCGGGGTGGGGTCCCTGGAGGAAAAGTTGGCGTTATATGCAGATGATATCATCCTGTTCCTTCCGGACCCTGGGCCCTCCTTCCGGTCTGTTCTGGCCCTGCTCTCACGCTTTACTGAGCTCTCGGGCCTCCGGGTCAATTGGGGGCGATCTCTGTTGCTCCCAGTTGACGCGGCCGCCCGGACGCGGGCGGATCCCTCTCTCCCCTTGTGTTGGGGCGGACAGTGTCAGATACTTGGGAGTTACTATCTCCCCTAAGGTGCAAGACTTTTGTGAACTCAATCTTTCCCCCCTCCTCCATTCCATCAAGGACAGGCTCAGGGCGTGGACGAACCTTCCGTTGACATTGATAGGGAGAATTAATCTTGTCAAGATGAAGCTACTGCCCCCTCTATTATATATTGTGCGCCAGTCCCCGGTGTGGTTCCCGAAACGGATCTTTAAACAATTTAATTCCCAGATAATCACCTTCCTCTGAGGGGCTCGCCCCCCCTAGACTGCGCTTATATGTACTGCAGCGGCCCTGGACTCATGGGGGTCTGGCTTGTCCAGATTTTTTCATGTACTTCATTGCTGGCCTACTAACTCACTCCGCCATGCCTTCCGGACTCAGTTTGGGAGTTCCCCCCCTGATCTGACTCCGGCGGATTTTGAGTTGCTCCTCCGGGATGAGGACCTTAAGAAACCGCTCTCCTCCATCTACAGATCCTTAATGCCTAGTGTACATGTGGGTCTAGAGAGGCTGCAGGAGTTCTGGGTGGCGGAAGCGCCGGAGCTGGACTCGGAGGTGTGGGATTATCTGTTCAAACATTTGGTCTCCTCGAGAGATCGCTTAGTCCAATTCAAGATCATTCATAGGTTTTACCTCACGCCTTCCAGATTACACAGGGTGTCTTCTGACATCCCGGATGTCTGCTGGCGTTGTGGCTCTGGCACCCCTTCCTATGCTCATATGATCTGGCACTGTCCGTCCCTGCAAAGATTTTGGTCTGAGGTCTTGGGCTTCATTGCTAAATTGACTACCATTACTATACCAGCTGGGATTGAAACCTGTATCCTGGGGCTTGTGAATGTGTTGGCCCATACTGTTGCCACTCGTACCCTTTTGGGGCTCTTGCTTTTCTATGCTAGAAAGTTGGTGGTGATGCGCTGGAGGGAACCGGGGGCCCTGGTATTATCACAGTGGAAGGCCCTTGTGAATTCGATGATACCATTGTATAAAGCAGTTTACAAGTACAGGGGGTGCCCAAATAAATTCCATAAGGTCTGGGACCTGTGGTTGGAAGCTACTGATACTGTAGATGATCCATCCGTTCCAGATGTCAATATGTCTTCAACTGCCCTGTAGGTTGCTTATGTCTATGTATACTGGTGTAATATGTTTATGCCTCCCTGACCGCACTGGACCGTGATGTCTGCATTGCATGTGCATTGGAATGACGGTAAACAGACCTGAGAAGTTTGTGACCTATTTTTGAGCTGCAGCCACTGTTGGGGGGTTAGTGGGTCTATTTTTATTTTTACCTTTATGTTAGTTTTTTTGTTGTTTTTTAATGTTCTATGTTTTGTTGAGCCTGGGAATGCCCACACGGCTCTGTTTTGTATGCGTTTTTTTTAAAATACAATAAACAGAATTTTCAAAAAAAATAAAAAATTAACCCAGTGCCGTATCGCAAAAAATGGCCTGGTCATTAAGGGGGCAAAACCTTCAGGTCCAGAAGTGAATAGGTATTAGTATCGCCTAAACTCTAAACTTTCTGCAGTACTTTTCTCCAACCTCAAGAGGGCAATCCCTTCTTATACAGAGACGATCTACAATTCTTCATAGGGTCATGCTCTCCTTCCTGAAGCCTGATGCTGTAGGTGTGAATAATGTGTTCACAAGTGAGTCACTACCGTAGAGAAATAGGAAAGATGCTGGCAGTAGAAACTCAGGGCAAGGCAGGACAAGTTTCTTCTCTATTAAATATTACTTTTCCACTGTCTATTCATGAGTGGAATGGCTGCGTAACTATTTGACTCTGTAACAACAAATAATCTTCATAAAAAGTCATTCCCTCTTGCATGTATTTACAGAGGTCAGTATTTGATATGCAATGTTAATTTTTTTATAAATGGGACCCTTAGTTGTAAAAACTAAATGAAAAGAGAAACTAAAGGGTTGCCTAGGACACCATTCATATACTTTATCTTATCTTTTAAAATTGAAGTACCTGGTATGACAATTTTGACATAGTTACATTGTTGTAACTATGCTAACAGATCCTATAAGCTATTTTTTTTTTTTTTATTCATAACCAGTTCCGGACCGCTCACCTATATATACTGCCGCAGGGCAGCTTGGCTGCGCAAAATTACGTACATGCATGTGATTTTGTGCAGGAGATTTCAGGGGCACACTCGCTCCACCGGAGTGCCACTCCTGTTGTGATTGGACACAGCGGGAGCCAATCAGTGGGTCCAGCGGCCGCGATGCCTGCCGGGACCCGTGGATCATTGGGCGCAATGACAGAATGGCAGTCTGTCTACGTAAACAAGGCAGACCGCTGTTCTGTTAGGGAGGAAAGAGAGATCTTGTTAGCTGAAACACTCTTTTCCATTGGGCACGCCCGGCGGTTGCCCGGGGGCCCCACTTGCCAAGGGGCCCCACACACAGGGTGGCAATTACACTGTCCCCGAATGCCAGTCTCCAGATTAGTTTACCTGGTGGTCTAGGGCCCCCCCCCTTTGTCCGCCGGGCCCCCCCCCCCGCTGTCCGCCGGTGGCTCTGAGTCTCCCTGCACACTGGTTGCTAGGAAGGCCAGCCGATTGGCATCTAGCAACCAGTGACGTTGGAGAGCAGACCCATCATGCACAGTGGAGGAGGATCCTCCGCATCGGCTCGTCCCTCTCCTCTCCGCGCCTAGAAGACTGGCTCCACCCACCTCCTCCCTTCATGTGCAGCATGACTCGAGCAGCGAGCCGTTGGAAAAGGTAAGGCAGCCAGGCTTAACCTCCTCACCACCAGCAGCTTAACCCTTCTCCTCTTCACTGCCAGCACCCCAACCTCTCTCCTCTTTACTGTCAGTCAGGAATGCAACGGCTGCTCTTGTAACCCACCCTCCTCCTTACATTCCTCTTCTTCTGCCTCCTGCTGCCCCATGACATTCCACATGCTGATGGAGGGAATAGATGACATTCTGTGCAGAGTAATAGCAATTGGCATATGGTCTTTCGGGCAAAATCATGGCATCTGAGTACCAAACATTTTGGTGCAGCACAGGCCAAAAAGATGGCGTAAATCAGGTGTTTGGTGAAGCTGAGATTAGCATGCTGGGAATGGGGATGATTTGGGCAACAATCCACAGAATATAGCAGAACAGAGGTCTGTGGTATAGAAACCCTGAAAAAATACAGCTAACTTCTTATAGCCAATAGGTGTGTATATGGTAAGATTACTGGATGAGAAGGAGGAAAAGAGCACAGAAGAAGCAATAGCAAATGTCTACAAGAGAGTACAACTACCTGGAGGATATATATCGCCTTATCGATAATTTGCATTTTTATTCTCATGGGTGATTGTGTATGCAGGGGGCCCCAGTGCACTGCATTGCCCAGGGGCCTATAAGGCTCTTAAGATGGCACTGCTCCCTAGGAGAACAGTTAACCCCTTGATCGCCCCTGGTGTTAACGCCTTCTCTGCCAGTCATTTATACAGTAACAGTGCATTTTTTTGTAGCACTGATCTCTGTATTGGTCTCACTGGTCCCCAAAAAGTGTAACTTCGTGTCACATTTGTCCGCCGCAATCCCGCTAAAAATCACTGATCGCCGCTATTACTAGTAAAAACAATAAAAAAAATAAAAAGTCTATAAATGTATCCCATAGTTTGTAGATGCTATAATTTTTGAGAAAACCAATCAATATACGCTTATTAGGATTTTTTTACCAAAAATATGTAGCAGAATACATACTGGCCTAAATTGAAAAAAATTGACTTTTAAAATTTTTATTGGATATGTTTTATAACAGAACTTAAAAAATATTGTTTTTTATTTCAAAATTTAGTTTTTTAAAATTATGGTTTTTTTTGTTTATAGTGCAAAAAATAAAAACCAGAGGTGATCAAATACCACCAAAAGAAAGCTCTATTTGTGGGGAAAAAAAAGACTGATTTTATTTGGGTGCAGCGTCGCACAACTGCGTAATTGTCGGTTAAAGCAACGCAGTGTTTTTTAATGCAGTATCGCAAAAAATGGCCTGGTCAGGAAGGGGGTAAAACTTTCCTGGAGCTGAAGTGGTTAAAGTATGTGCTCTTTATAAAAGTTTAATGGTAATCCCCAGCAGTGCGTTGTCCTATCTCATGTACCCATTGAGTCTTGAAATGTTTTCAAAAATACATTATGTTTTCACCCCACCATCACCAGTTTATAATATTAATTAAAAGTCTTTAGCACTCCAATTTAGCTCTTTACATAATATATATATATATATATATATATATATATATATATATATATATATATATATATATTAGAATGTGATATGACCTTTTTTGTAAGCATAGTTACCCTTTTAAAAATACAACTAACCCAATGTGAAAACATATGAGCTGATATTTAGCTTGAAGTTAGGACCTACAGTATCTCACAAATGTGAATACACCCCTCACATTTTTGTAAATATTTTATTATACCTTTTCATGTGACAACACTGAAGAGGTGACACTTTGCTACAATGTAAAGTAGTGAGTGTACAGCTTGTATAACAGTGTCAATTTGCTGTCCCCTCAAAATAAACTCAACACACAGCCATTAATGTCTAAGTCGCTGGCAACAAAAGTGAGTACACCCCCTAAGTGAAAATGTCCAAATTGGGCACAATTAGCCATTTTCCCTCCCCGTTGTCATGTGACTCGTTAGTGTTACAAGGTCTCAGGTGTGAATGGGGAGCAGGTGTGTTAAATTTGGTGTTATCGGTCTCACTCTTTCATACTGGTCACTGGAAGTTCATGGCAAAGAACTCTCTGAGGATCTGAAAAAAAGAATTGTTGCTCTACATAAAAATGTCCTAGGCTATCAGAAGTTTGCCAAGACCCTGAAACTGAGCTGCAGCACGGTGGCCAAGACCATACAGGGGTTTAACGGGACAGGTTCCACTCAGAACAGGCCTCGCCATGGTCGACTAAAGAGGTTGAGTGCACGTGCTCAGCGTCATATCCAGAGGTTGTCTTTGGAAAATAGATGTATGAGTTCTGCCAACATTGCTGCAGAGGTTGAAGGGGTGGGGGGTAGCCTGTCAGTGCTCAGACCATACGCCGCACACTGCATCAAATTGGTCTGCATGGCTGTCCTCCCAGAAGGAAGCCTCTTCTAAAGATGATGCACAAGAAAGCCCGCAAACAGTTTGCTGAAGACAAGCAGACTAAGGGCATGGATTACTGGAACCATGTCCTGTTGTCTGATGAGACCAAGATAAACTTATTTGGTTCAGATGGTGCCAAGCTTGTGTGGTGGCAACCATGTGAGGAGTACAAAGACAAGTGTGTCCTGCCTACAGCCAAGCATGGTGGGGGGAGTGTCATGATCTGGGGCTCCATGAGTGCTTCCGACACTAGGAAGCTACAGTTCATGGAGGGAACCATGAATACCAACATGTACTGTGACATACTGAAGCAGAGCACGATCCCCTTCCTTCAGAGACTGGGCCTCAGGGCAGTATTCCAACATGATGACGACCCAAGCACACCTCCAAGACGACCATTGCCTTGCTAAAGAAGCTGAGGGTAAAGGTGATGGACTGACCAAGCATGTCTCCAGACCTAAACCCTATTGAGCATATGTGGGGCATCCTCAAACAGAAGGTGGAGGAGCACAAGGTCTCTAACATCCACCAGCATCATGATGTCATCATGGAGGAGTGGAAAAGGACTCCAGTGGCAACATGTGAAGCTCTGATGAAATCCATGCCCAAGAGGGTTAAGGCAGTGCTGGAAAATAATGGTGGCCACACAAAATATTGACACTTTGGACCCAATTTGGACATTTGCACTTAGGGGTGTACTCACTTTTGTTGTTGGCGGTTTAGACAATAATGGCTGTGTGTTAAGTTATGTTGAGGGGACAGCAAATTTACACTGTTATACAAGCTGTACACTCACTACTTTACATTGTAGCAAAGTGTCATTTCTTCAGTTTTGTCAAATATTTTACAAAAATGTGAGGGGTGTACTCTCTCTTGTGAGATACTGTACCTCCACAGTCAATATAAAGTGCTTACAGTATATAAGCTGTATATTTCACCTGCTGCTCTAAAATTGTACCTCATAGCAATGTACAGAGGTGGTTTTTACTGAGCCCTATGGAATGCACCTATTTGTATTGATAAACAATAAAATCTCTGGGCCCTGAATTTCATGGTCAGCATTCTGAAACCATAGTCTGTTACAATGTCATAGCCAGTTTGGCAGTGTCCAAGTCAATAATATGATGCCACTGTTGCCACAGTAGATGTTGTAATGCTAAAAACAGTAATAATGTTTTTAAAAAAAATCAAAGGGAAGCCACCTGCAATTATAATCGCAATTGAAGAAAATTGAAAACAAGACCGAGCAAATTAAAATACAAGTGATGCAAAAATGTGTGCGTGACAGGCTGGAGGTAGGTATTTTTTTACTGGATGAACATGACCAGAAACCATCCTAAAAATTCATAAAGTGGGTTACAAGAAAATCAGAGTCCACATCCAAAATGAATTAGTTCACTAACAAGCACTCAATTTACATTTAACCACTTTAGGACCGGAGGATTTTCCTGCTTTACGTCCAGGCCACTTTTTGCGATTCGGCACTGTGCGACTTTAACTGGCAATTGCGCGGTCATGCAACGCCATACCCAAACGAAATTTATGTCCTTTTTTTCCCACAAACAGAGCTTTCTTTTGGTGGTATTTGATCATCTCTGCACTTTTCATTTTTTGCGATATTAATAAAAAAATGCAACAATTTTGAAAAAATAACAATATTTTTCTACTTTGACAGTTAAAAAATATCCAATATATTCAATTTTTGTCATATATTTAGGCCAAAATGTATTTACCTACATGTCATTGACAAAAAAATTCTCAATGAGCGTATTTTTAACCGCTTTAAGACCGGAAGATGTTACCCCATTCCTGACCAGGCCATATTTTGTGATTCGGCAATGTGTTAATTTAACGGACAATTGCGCGGTCGTGCGATGCTGTACCCAAATTAAATTTATGTCTTTTTTCCCCCATAAATAGAGCTTTCTTTTGGTGGTATTTGATCACCTGAGCGATTTTTACTTTTTGCGCTATAAACAAAAAAAGAGCGACAATTTTGAAAAAATAACAATATTTTTTACATTTTTTATATGAAATTCCCCCCAAAAAAATGTAAAAATCTAAATTTTTTAACATTTTAGGCCAATTTGTTTTCTGATAAAAAAATCGCAATAAGTGTATTTTGATTGGTTTGCGCAAAAGTTATTGCAGCTACTAACTACGGCAAATTTATGTAATTTTTGTTGGGTTTTTTTTAACTAGTAATGGCGGCGATCTGGCGGTGATCTGCAATTTTTTTTGCGGGACTGCGACATTGCGGCGGACATATCGGACCCTTGACTGACATTTTTGGGGGTACCAGTGACATTACTACAGTAATTAGTGCTATAAATATGCACTGTTACTGTAATAATGACACTGGCAGGGAAGGGGTTAACTTTTATTGGTGATCAAGGGGTTAATGTATGCCTGGTGCTTACTGACGTGTGTGGGGGGAGGGGACTGTGTGACACAGGCACAGATCGCAGGTTCAGCTATGCTGAATCCTGTAATCTGTCCCTGCCTGTCACTTAGGAGATCCGCCCGCTTTGTTTACACAAGCGGGCAGATCTCCTCACTCGATCCCCGGGTAATCACCGCCGCTCCTCCCCTGGCCCGACTCCCGATGTGACTGAATACAGTGGTAGCGAGCCTCCGGCGCCGCGCGCGCGCGCCGCCCACAAGGGGAGGAGTCCAGCAACGTAGACCTACGTCGCTGGACGATAACGAACCACTTTGCCGCAGTATGCTCCATGTCAGCTGTCAGCAAGTGGTTAAAATGCTTATTAACATTTCTACAGTTTACATATTCCATGTCCATAAGTCTTATCACAAAAGTTTTTTTTACTCCTGAGGATTGTATTTGCATATTTCTGTATCCAGCTACAGAATTTGTTTTCTTGATAGAGAGGAAAAGAAATCCAGGCACCTTATGATCCATTTTCTTGGCATCAGGGAAGTTTGTATACTGTGTATATTCTTAGGATGACCATAGATGGAGCAACAAATAGTGAGATATTTGTCCAGCCTCTCTCACATTACTGTGCAGCCAGGACCCACCACAATCTTCTGTCTGCCTTGACAAAGTGTAGGCATGGCAATAAAAGTTTTCTTTTCTTTTCTTCACAGAAAAGGAAATAATAGTTGGCCAGTCTTCTAGTGCTTTTCCAACATGCTTCCCAGAGGTCTATGATCCAATTATGCAAAGTGTGCATCATAAACTGCTTTCCACTTTCACAAAATAGCAAGGTGCAAAGTACATTGCCTGTAACAGTTAATCTAAATTATCATTCCTGACATCAGTGTACCGAAATACTGAGTCACTGTATTTTACATTATTATTGTTTGTTATTTTTATAATGATTTGCTATATTTAATATAAATTTACAAATCAAATTCATTTTTTTTTTTTTTTTGCTAACTTATAAGAAAACATATTACATTTTTTTAGTATGAACTGTACTGAAATTTTGGCTTAGTGTGTTCTTAAGTTTGATTTAACTCCCGAATAAAGACCCAGACATTAGAACATTGCATTCTTTTGAACACACAGAAAATGTACTTTAAATTCAGGAGAAAAAGAATGGATTTTAAGAAATCATCATATATTCTCATTTTGATTTAGTAAATGTGCAATATGAATATATAAAAAAATAAAAAAAATAAAAAAGATTTTTAACATGTTGCATGTCCACCCTAAAAACGCTGCCCCTGGTCACTGGACTGATACTACAGCCACGCTTGAGACACAATGCACAGGAGTCCTTAGAAGGCATATATTCATGTGGTAGGTCTCCAAACACTCGCATTTACCCTCACAATACCTTGAATTGTTCTAACAAGCCAGTAAAGGGCCCACAGAAGAACTGGCCACACACTCCTGCATAACATGGGGCCTTTGCTGAGTCATGATGGTGGAGGGATGCTGAAACATAGCTCTCCAGCTCCAACGCCCGGCCCGGTGCAGCACAGAACTGTCAGCTGCTACTCACCATCACAGCTTCACAAACACAAAAACCGCAGGCACCCAGGACTGATGAGGGGGCATGGCCAGACTGGGAAAGCAAAGAGCCGCAGCCATTGAGCACTTCCACCCAGCATGCAGTATTTGAACTTCTTAGCTGAGCCAGATAAATGGTGGAACCCCTCCACACAGCTCCAGGATTTCCAGTAACCAGCGCTACAAAAAAGCTAATCAGACTAGCATGAAGCAGGAGGGAGCAAATGAAACCTCCCCAACTACCACCCCATCTACAACTAAAACAGGTACCATGAGTATTTGACTGCATAGGCCCATAATTTCACAGGATAGTATAATCCTCACTTAAGTTCTGCCTTTCTTGCAGGACAACCACAGAGAGAGCAAAGCACAGCAGTCCCTAGGCAGCTTGTCCCAGGCAGCCCACATTCATCCATGCACAGATCTGACCCAAGGAGAGAAGGTAGGTAAGACACCACTTCCATTTGCTTTAACTTGCATTCTCTCTAACCTGCTCGAGCGACTTGAGCAATGTCTTGCACTGACAATAAAATCTGAAGTATAAAAATTGAGAAGTGATCTGAAACGCTAATTATTGAGAACTGAAGAAGTCAAAACCATCAAGGCATCAAATGCTTAGGCAATTCAGCAATTATAGCAAAAATCTAAAGCCCCGTACACACTCGTCAAAAATTGGCAGGGAATTTTCGGCCAACGTCCGATCGGCCGATTTTCGGCTTGTTAGTAGGATGCTTCCGACAACCAACTCCGACTTTTCGGATGAAAAAAATCTGGTGTGGAGGCTATAAAATTTTTGTTGGCCGTCAACATAACGGCCGATTTTCGTGCAGTCAGTACAGATTTCGACAGGGAAAAATCTGATGAATAAGTCTGGGCATGCTCAGAGAAGAAAAAACACAAAGAAAGCAAACCAACACATGACATCACTTCTGAAGTAGAATTTTGTTGGGCGAGAAAATTCGTGTGCAGTCTAGGCACATTCCAACCAACAAAACACAACTTGGACAAAAGTCGGACGATCGGTAGGCCGATAATCGTTGCGTGTGTACGAGGCTTTACAAACACAGTTCCCTGCTCAGATTCCATATGTTGAAGGTGCAGAACCAGGAAAACAGATCTTGAAGTAACAGCTTATCCATTACAGGCCTCCCTGAAGCCATCAGAGTCCCTGACTTAGCTGACACAGGAAGAGGGATCTTAGAAAGACTTGAAACCACATAATTGTGCCTTGAAAGAGTGCACAGAACACCACAATTGCTCAGCCTACTAATAAGGAAAAGCCACAAGATGTTCTATGTTGCCTTCATAACAATGACAAGAAGGAACTGTTTACAGACATACCCCACATACATTTTGATTTATGTGGGCCTTGATCACTATCCAGACCTATCCTACCTACCTCTTGCTACATCAATTTAACCGACTTGCCATTTTGTGCCATCTGAAGAATTCAAGGACTACTGCCTTTTATTGAAAATTCAAGTTCAACCCTTAGATGGTCTGATCAACTGGACCTTTTGGACTTCTCTGTTCAATAAATATATCAAAAGGTCTGAATGAGCCCCAGATATGAGGTTGAAACAGAGTTTGGACCCTGCCTTCTCCTCCTAAGCCTAGACCTGTGAGTAGTGTTTTAAATCTCCAAATACTCTATATTGTCAAAAGAATTGGGACGCCTGCCATTACACGCACATGAACTTTATTGGCATCCCAGTCTTAGTCCGTAGGGTTCAATATTGAGTTTTCCCACCGTTTGACGCTATAACAGCTTCAACTCTTCTGGGAAGGCTGTCCACAAGGTTTAGGAGTGTGTCTATGGGAATGTTTGACCATTCTTCCAGAAGTGCATTTGTGAGGTCAGACACTGATGTTAGATGAGAAGGCCTGGCTCACAGTCTGCACTCTAATTCATCCCAAAGGTGTTCTATTAGTTTGAAGTCAGGGCTCTGTGCAAGCCAGTCAAGTTCCTCCACCCCAAACTCGATCATCCATGTCTTTCCTTTGTACATTGGTCCAAATAATTAAGTGGAGGGGAGATTATGGTGTGGGGTTGTTTTTCAGGGGTTGGGGTTGGTCCCATAGCTCCAATGAAGGGAACTTTTAGGGCATCAGCATACCAAGACATTTTGGACAATTTTATACTCCCATCTTTGTGGGAAAAGTTTGGGGATGGCTCCTTTCTGCTCCCAAATGATTGCGCACCAGTGCACAAACCAAGGTCCATAAAGACATTGATGAGCGAGTCTGTGGTGGAGGAACTTGACTGGCCTGCACAGAGTCCTGACCTCAACACGAAAAAACACCTTTGGGAAGAATTAGAGCTGAGACGCGAGCCAGGCCTTCTTGTCCAACATCAGTGCCTGACCTCACAAATGCACTTCTAGAAAAATGGTCAAACATTCCCATAGACTAGCGATAGGCCGAACACCCCCCTATTCGGTTCGCATCAGAACATTTTGGACAGGGAAAAAGTTGTAGTGAACATGCAAACTCTATTAAAGTCTATGGGACACAAACATGAAAAATCAAGTCCTCATTTTAAAGGCTTATATGCAAAGGAATTGTTGTAAAAAGTGTATAGGGTCCGAGGTACTGCCCTGGGGGACATGTGTCAATGCAAACACTTTTTTTTTAAATGATCGCTTTTAACCACTTTCCCACCGGAGGATTTTGCAGCTTAAAGACCAGACCCCTTTTTTCAACTTGGCACTTCGTGACTTTAACTGATAATTGCTCGGTCATGCAATGCTGTACCTAAACGAAATTTACGTCCTTTTTTTCCCGCAAACAGAGCTTTCTTTTGGTGGTATTTGATCGCCTCTGCGCTTTTTATTTTTTGCGATATTAATAAAAAAAGAGCGAAAATTTTGCAAAAAAAATAACATTTTCAACTTTGTCTTTTAAAAAATATCCAATATACTCAATTTATGTCATATTTTTTTTGCCAAAATATATTTAGCTACATGTCTTTGACAAAAAAAAAATCAATGAGCGTATTTTTATTGGTTTGCGCAAAAGTTATAGTGTCTACAAACTATGGTGTAAATAGTGAAATTTACGCAGCTTTAATTACTGACTGCCAATCTCATTTCATGAAGTGCTAAAATGGCGGGGCAGTACAAAACCCCCCCAAACTACCACTTTTTGGAAAGTAGACATCCTAAGGAATGTCCTGACAGGCATGTTGAGCTCATTGAATATTTCATTTTTTTGTCACAGGTGTTTGAAAAATGACTAAAAAAAAATTTTTTTTTTTTTTTTACACAAAGTTGTCATTGAAATGATATATTGCTCACACATGCCATGGGTATATGTGTAATTACACCCCAAAATATATTCTGCTGCTTCTCCTGAGTACAGGGATACCACATATGTGGGACTTTTTGGGAGCCTAGCTGTGTAGGGGTCCCCAAAAACAAATCACCACCATCAGAATTTCAAAGGGCGTACATTTTTCATTGCATTTTCTCACTACCTCTAACGGTTTAGGAGGCCCTGAAACGTCAAGATACCACAAAACCCCCCCAAATGACCCCATTTTGGAAAGTAGACACCCCAAGCTGTTTGCTGAGAGGCATGGTGAGTCCATGGAATATTTTATATTTTGCCACAAGTTTTGGGAAAATTACAATTTTTTTTTTTAATTTTTTTTTTTTACACAACGTTGTTACTAAAAGATAAATTTCTCACACATGACATGGGTATATGTGGAATGACACCCCAAAATACATTCTGCTGCTTCTCCTGAGTATGGGGATACCCCATGTGTGAGACTTTTTGGGAGCCTAGCTGTGTACAGGACCGCAAAAGCCAATCAACACTCTCAGGTTTTCTAATGGCGTAAATTGTTCATGTCATCTCTGCACTACCTGTCACAGTTTCGGAGGCCCTAAAATTCCAAGATAGCACAAAACCCCCCCAAATGACCCCATTTTGGAAAGTAGACACCCCAAGCTATTTGCTGAGAGGCATGGTGAGTCCATGGAATATTTTATATTTTGCCACAAGTTCCGGGAAATATATATATATATATATATATATATATATATATTTTTTTTTTACACAAAGTTGTCAGTAAATGATATATTGCTCACACATGCCATGGGTATATGTGAACTGACACCCCAAAATACATTCTGCTGCTTCTCCTGAGTACAGGGATACCCCATGTGTGAGACTTTTTTGCAGTCTAGCCGAGTACAGGACCCCGAAAACCAACCTCCACTTTCAGGCTTTCCAAGGGCGTAAATTGTTGATTTCACTCCTGACTACCTATCACAGTTTCGGAGGCCCTAAAATTCCAAGATAGCATAAAACCCCCCCAAATGACCCCATTTTGGAAAGTAGACACCCCAAGCTATTTGCTGAGAGGCATGGTGAGTCCATGGAATATTTTATATTTTGCCACAAGTTCCGGGAAATATATATATATATATATATATATATTTTTTTTTTTACACAAAGTTGTCAGTAAATGATATATTGCTCACACATGCCATGGGTATATGTGAACTGACACCCCAAAATACATTCTGCTGCTTCTCCTGAGTACAGGGATACCCCATGTGTGAGACTTTTTTGCAGTCTAGCCGAGTACAGGACCCCGAAAACCAACCTCCACTTTCAGGCTTTCCAAGGGCGTAAATTGTTGATTTCACTCCTGACTACCTATCACAGTTTCGGAGGCCCTAAAATTCCAAGATAGCACAAAACCCCCCCAAATTACCCCATTTTGGAAAGTAGACACCCCAAGCTATTTGCTGAGAGGCATGGTGAGTCCATGGAATATTTTATATTTTGCCTCAAGTTCCGGGAAATATATTATTATTATTTTTTTTTTGTTTTTTTTACACAAAGTTGTCAGTAAATGATATATTGCTCACACATGCCATGGGTATATGTGAAATGACACCCCAAAATACATTCTGCTGCTTCTCCTGAGTACAGGGATACCCCATGTGTGAGACTTTTTTGCCGTCTAGCCGAGTACAGGACCCCGAAAACCAACCTCCACTTTCAGGCTTTCCAAGGGCGTAAATTGTTGATTTCACTCCTGACTACCTATCACAGTTTCGGAGGCCCTAAAATTCCAAGATAGCACAAAACCCCCCCAAATTACCCCATTTTGGAAAGTAGACACCCCAAGCTATTTGCTGAGAGGCATGGTGAGTCCATGGAATATTTTATATTTTGCCACAAGTTCCGGGAAATATATTATTATTATTTTTTTTGTTTTTTTTACACAAAGTTGTCAGTAAATGATATATTGCTCACACATGCCATGGGTATATGTGAAATGACACCCCAAAATACATTCTGCTGCTTCTCCTGAGTACAGGGATACCCCATGTGTGAGACTTTTTTGCCGTCTAGCCGAGTACAGGACCCCGAAAACCAACCTCCACTTTCAGGCTTTCCAAGGGCGTAAATTGTTGATTTCACTCCTGACTACCTATCACAGTTTTGGAGGCCATGAAATGCCAAGACAGCACATAAATGACCCCTTTTCGGAAAGTAGACAACCTGAGCTATTTGCAGAGAGGCATGTTGAGTATTTTGCAGATCTCACTTTTTGTCACAAAGCTTTGGAAATTGAAAAAAGAGGAAAAAAAATGCATTTTCCTGTTTTTTCTTCATTTTCCAAAAAAAATTAGAGCTGCAAAATACTCACCATGCCTCTCAGCAAATAGATTGGAGTGTCTACTTTGCAAAATGGGGTAATTTGGGGGGGTTTTGTGCCATCTTGGCTTTTTATGGACTTCAAAAGTGTGATAGGTAGTAAGGAGTGAGATCAACAATTTACGCCCTTGGAAAGCCAAAAGGTGCGCATTGGTTTTCCGGGTCCTGTACGCGGCTAGACTGGCAAAAAGTCTCACACATGGGGTATCATTGTACTCAGGAGAAGCAGCAGAATGTATTTTGGGGTGTCATTTCATATAAACCCATGGCATGTGTGAGCAATATATCATTTACTGACAACTTTGTGTGAAAAAAAAATAAAAAAATAAAAAAAAATTTTTTTCCCGAAACTTGTGGCAAAATATAAACTATTTCATGGACTCACCATGCTTCTCAGCCAGTAGCTTGGAGTGTCTACTTTGCAAAATGGGGTCATTTGGGGGGGTTTTGTGCTATCTTGAAATTTTAGGGCCTCTGAAACTCTGACAGGTAGTCAGGGGTAAAATCAGCAATTTACGCCATTAGAAAACCTGAAGATGTGGACTGGTTGTCGGGTCGCGTACACAGCTAGGCTCCCAAAAAGTCTCACACATGGGGTATCCCTGTACTCAGGAGAAGCAAAAGAATGTATTTTGGGGTGTCATTTCACATATTCCCATGGCATGCATGAGCAATATATCATTTAGTGACAACTTTCTGTAAAAAAACAACAACAAAAAAAATAATAATAATTTTCCCGAAACTTGTGGCAAAATATAAAATACTCCATGGACTCACCATGCCTCTCAGAAAAAAGCTTTGGGTGTCTACTTTTCAAAAAGGGGTCATTTGGGGGGTGTTTGAACTGTCCCGGCATTTTATGCTCAATCTTAGCCACACATCACCCACTCTTCTAACCACTTGAAAACCAAGCCTTTTCTGTGCCTTTTTGTTTACATGAAAAAATATTTTTTTTTTACTAGAAAATTACTTTGAACCCCCAAACATTATATATTTTTTTAAAGCAGAGGCCCTATAGAATAAAATGGTGGATGTTGCAAATTTTTTTGTCACACGGTATTTGCGCACAGATTTTCCAAAAGCAATTTTTGCGAAAAAAATACATTTTTTTTTAATTTATTGCACAAATACACTATATAATTCCAATTTTTTTGGTAAAATTTAAAAGATGATCTTATGCCGAGTTCATAGACACCTAACATGACATGCTTTAAAAATTGCGCATGCCTGCGCAGTGGCAAAAACATACGTACATTTTTAAAAACCTTTAAAAGTCTCTACAGGTTACCACTTTAGACTTACAGAGGAGGTCTACTGCAAGAATTAGTGCACTCGATCTGGCGATCGCGGCAATACCTCACATGCATGCTGCAATTGCGGTTTACATATGACACTAGACCACCGCTTGCGTGCGCCATTGCGCGCAAGCACCGGGGGAAAGGGGGGGGGCTCAATTTTTTTTTTTTTTTTTTTCTTTTTTCTTTTGCTTTTTTATGTTATTTTGACACCTTTCCTTTCATTTTTTTTTTTTAAATCATTTTTATTGTTATCACAGTGAATTTAAATATCCCCTATGATAGCAATCTGTGGTGACAGGTACTCTTTTTTAAAAAAATTGGGGTCTTTTAGACTCTAGATCTCTCCTCTGACCTTAACGCATCTGACCACACCAAAATTGGTGTGATAAAATACTTTCCCAATTTCCCAATGGCCCTGTATATTTCTGGCGAAACAGAAGTCATGAAATGCTCGTAGCCTCCGGCATATTAGGCCATAGAGATGATTGGAGCCATTCTCATCTCCAATTAGCTCTATGGTTAGACAATTGAACCACCGGCTGCACTCTCGGGTTAACCGGTGGGACAGGAGAGCCCGAGAAAAACCACGGAAGGCTGCGGAAGGCGGCGGTGGGGGGGGGGGGGAGGCCCCTCCCACTGCATGTAAAAGCAGTCTAGCGGCCAATTACCTGCTAGGATTGCTTTTACATGTAAGCCGACCGCTGGCTGTAAAAAACGATACCAAGATGATGCCTAAATCTGCAGGCATCATCCTGGTATAACCACTCAAAGTCCAGCAACGTACCAGTACATTGCTGGTCCTTGTTTGGCATTTAGGTTTTTTTTTTTTTTCATGCAGCCTGTGGGCTGAACGGAAAAAAAGAGAACCTATCAGAAATCAGCACAGGAATAATGCGTAGTATTACTCATCATTAACCGCCCAAACAACCACCCACTGAATTTAATGATGGGTATACACGACACTATCCACGTATACCAAAATAGGATTTTAACTGCAGTGCTGAAATCAGAAAATCACCACAGCTGCTATCAGCAAAGGTATCCATATATGCTGAGCGCAAACGCTGTTTGTGTCAGAATATATAAAATCAATGCGTGGTAGCCGACAAGTACCTGCAAGAGAAACAGGTCACAAAAGAATGAAAAAACAAACAAAGGACATTGAAAAAAGTACAGTAGGAAGGAGTAGAAGGACATATAAAATTACTGACACAACAACAGTTTTTGGATCCTTTTAACTGTTTCTTGATTTGGGACTGCGATCTTCTGCGATCTTCTCTTCCAGCTTGGGTCTCTCAAAATGTCGATGGACATCCAACATCTTTCGAGACCCTGTGTTTGTGTGCCCTACACTGTGTCGTGCTGTACCCTACGCTAATACTCCACTAGTGTATGGTAGCCCTCGAAACATTCCCCGATGCAGAGACCAGGTTGGTCAGGACATTTGGGACAATAATAACGGGTGTCACGCCTAAATCCGCGCCTGCTACAGACACGACATCTTTTTTGGGGGTATCTTTGGGTAGGGGTACTCGGGAGGACATAAGGAAAATGCCTCTCATGCAGCCGGCTCACTGCATCTGGAAGGGGAAGTTGGGCAGGCATGCCTCCTGGGTACAGGTAGGCAAGGATGATCTCTTCCTGGAATTCCCGGAAAGATCCAGTTCGTCCTGACGCCCTGTATAGGACAAAGGCGTTCAGCATAGCCAATTGGTAAAGGTAAACAGACACTTTTTTGTACCAGCGTCTGGCTTTACGGGCAACTAAATACGGCGCCAAAAGCTGGTCGTTAAGGTCCACCCCTCCCATGTTAAGGTTATATTCGTGGACACAGAGGGGTTTCTCCACAACGCCAGTTGCCGTAGTGATTTGGATCGTCGTGTCTGCGTGAAGGGAGGACAGAACATAAACATCCCGTGTATCCTTCCACTTCACCGCAAGCAATTTGTCCGTTTTCAAGCAGGCTCTCGCCCCCCGACTAAGACGGGAATTTACAAGCCGTTGGGGGAAGCCCAGGCGATTAGGTCGCACGGTGCCACATGCGCCAATTTGTAAATCGAGAAGGTGACTAAATAGTGGCACGCTTGTATAAAAGTTGTCCACGTACAAATGGTACCCCTTTCCGAATAAGGGTGACACCAAGTCCCAAACGATCTTACCGCTGCTCCCTATGTAGTCTGGGCAGTTGGGGGGCTCCACACAGCTATCTTTTCCCTCATAGACCCGGAAACTAACTGTATAGCCTGTGGCCCTGTCACAGAGCTTGTACAGCTTGACCCCGTACTTGGCACGCTTGCTGGGGAGGTACTGTTTCATAGCAAGGCGGCCAGTAAATTTAATCAGGGACTCGTCAACGCAGACAACTTGTTCGGGGGTAAACAAGGCTGCAAACCGCTGATTGAAGTGGTCTATGAGGGGCCGAATTTTGTGGAGCCGATCGTATTCAGGGTCTCCCCGAGGACGACAGATTTCATTGTCGCTGAAATGCATGAATCGCAGAATTTGCTCGTATCTCCCCCTGGACATGGAGGCAGAGTACATGCGCATATGGTGAACTGGGCTAGTGGACCAATATAGCCGCAATTCACTCTGTTTAGTTATGCCCATGTGGAGGGAAAGGCCCAGAAAGATCTTAAATTCGGAAACCGTTATAGGTTTCCAGCCGAATTGTCTGGCAAGGTGTGAATTTGGGTTGGCGGCGATGAACTGTTGTGCATATAAATTTGATTGATCCACAATCGATCTGTAAAGATCTTCCGTGAAGAACAGCTCATAAAAGTTTAGGGGCGTAAAACCAGCTGTCTCCACGTGGATTCCAGGTTGGGCGGTGAATGGGGGAAGTACTGGCGCTGTAGTATCAGTGGGTTGCCAATTAGGATATGCCAGCGCATCAGGGAGGGCACTATGGGCTCTACGGGCCTGTCTACGAATACGCGGTGGCTGCGGGCCACTACTCGGGCTAGCCACCGCACCAGCTTCAACTGCACTTAGGGGACTCGCCACGTCACCAGGTCTTACTGCAGTGCTGGTTGTACTAGGTCCAGGTTGTACTAGGCCGCTGGCGCTTGCCAGGTCGCCAGAAAAATGAGCGGCACTAGTAACCACACCCTGCGATTCCTGCATCTCAACAACTTCAGAATGGGGTCGGGTACGCCTGGGTCTAACAGGGACCCATCTGTCGTCGGAGCTATCTGTCAGGGAGCCGCTGCTGTCATCAGGTTCATATACTGACACTAATTCGGTCATTGTAGCTTCCCCTTCGCTATCAGATGACTCGGTCAGCATATAACTGATAAGCTCTTCATCCCTGTACGAACGTTTGGTCATTTTGGTAACTAAATTTACCCGTACAGTGATGCGACTCACAGGTAATAAAAGCACCTGGTTGTCGAAGATTATTTCAAGCGCTACCAAAAAAACTGCTAATGCTAGCAGGGATCAGGCCTGACTCTGCTAACACAGCGGTTTTGTGTCTTGTGTTTTTTTGCAAGTGACAGTAATCTATTGATTACTACACTTGCCTGGGTGAAAGGGTTAAACGCAGGTGCTGGCCGGAATCAGTGCTGATCGTGCAAACACCGCGTTTTGGGAACCCTAAACTATGGGGGCGCTAGTATAGTTCTGATCAGATCAGATATTGATCTGTTCAAACACTATACTAGAAATGGAAGTGTATGTGCGTGCGTGCGTGTGTGGTAATCAGGGGGTTACTTCTAAACTATGCGCTGGGGATCTGGGGGGGGGTGGCGGGGACCCTAAACCTCCTTTGGGAAAGAAACTAGCTAGCTAGCGCAACCGCAAGTCACAATGACACTAATACAAAATACAGTAAAAACAGTATATTATGTGTGTATTAGTGCTAATGTGACAGAGGGTGTAGGGGTTAACGGGATGTGATCAGGGGGGGATCAGGGGTTTAAATCTTTATTAGAAGGGGCTGGCGGGTATCCTAAGGATAAAAGGAACGGTGGCAAGCGCTAAACCTGGTCACAAGTCACACTTATACGGGTATATAGAAAATGCTATATACTGTATACAGTGTGTTGTGGCAGGGGGTGTAGGGGTGATCAGGGGGGGATCAGGGGATTAAATCTTTATTGGGCGGGTGGCGGGGACCCTAAACCTCCTTGGGACAGAAACTTAGTCGCCTGCGCTAATTCTGATCACAATGACACTAATACAAAAATACAAAAACACTGTATATTACGTTTGTATTAGTGCTGATGTGACAGAGGGTGTAGGGGTTAACTAGCGGTGATCAGGAGGGGATCAGGGGGGATCAGGGG
This sequence comes from Pelophylax lessonae, assembly GCF_965119305.1. Classification (NCBI taxonomy): domain Eukaryota; kingdom Metazoa; phylum Chordata; class Amphibia; order Anura; family Ranidae; genus Pelophylax; species Pelophylax lessonae. Next base: position 154,176,065 of record NC_138771.1, read on the forward strand.
CTTAAATCTTTATTAGGGGGGGTGGCGGGTAATTCAAGTGGAAAAAGGGGGGTCGCAAGCGCTAGACCTGACCACAAATCACACTTATACGGGTATATAGCAAAATGCTATATACTGTATACGGTGTGTGTTATGGCAGGGGGTGTAGGGGTGATCAGGGGGGGGTCAGGGGCTTAAATCTTTATTGGGCGGGTGGCGGGGACCCTAAACCTTCTTGGGACAGAAACTTAGTCGCCTGCGCTAATTCTGATCACAATGACACTAATACAAATATACAATAACACCGTATATTGCGTTTGTATTAGTGCTGATGTGACAGAGGGTGTAGGGGTTAACTAGCGGTGATCAGGGGGGGGTCAGGGGAGATCAGGGGCTCAAATCTTTATTAGGGGGGGGTGGGGGGTAATTCAAGTGGAAAAGGGGGGGTCGCAAGTGCTACACCTGTTCACAAATCACACTTATACAGGTATATAGGTAACTGCTATATGCTGTACATAGTGTGTGTTGTGTCAGGTGCTGTAGGGGTTAATCGGGGGGGCAATTGGGGGGTAAATGTGCCTATCTAGCTGTGTGTGACTGTGTTTGGTGCAGTACTTACAGTTAGAAGTGCTCTCTTCTCCAGATGAATCCAAAAGGGATCATGGGAGAAGAGGGCACGTCTTTTCTGAGTCTGTGTTTACATTTCACAGACTCAGAACAAGATCTGATTGGGCAGGACCGATCTACAGGTCCAGGCCAAAAATCATTGGCCTGGACCTGATGACTGATCGGTTCTGAACCCAATCGAGCCATCGGTGTCGGCGGGCACGCGCGGGAGCGCGCACAGGACCGGCGGCAAGTAGCGACGTAGACCTACGTCACTCTGCCTGGCCGGGGCCGACTGCCGCAGTAAATATACTGTGCGCAGTCGGCAAGTGGTTATAGGAACAGTGATTTTAATGATGCTTAAAGTAAAACAATAAAAATGAAAAATTCCTTTAAATATCATGCTTTGGGGGCCTTTAATATGCCTGTAAAGTGGCGCATCTGTACAATGTATGGAGCCTGCTGCAGCAATACTGACATATCTAAAGGAAAAAATGTAATTTAGGCTTGCTCTCAGCTGTAATATATTGCCAGCTCATGGCATTACAGATTAAAAAAAAAAAAAAAAAAAATGAAAAAAAACGGCGTGGAGTTCCCCTTAAAATACATACCAGGCCCGAAGGAGACTCAACGCCATTGCTTTGACAGCTCTTATATAGGCAAGGGGCGGGGCCACCTGGCTACGTTACCCAGTGGCACTGCCTCCTACTGACGTGACGATGGATGGACACTATTTTTTTAAATTGTTTAATAAAGGACTTGTCAAAAACTGTTTCCTGTGGTTCTTACTTTTTGACACTTTTCTGGTGAATGGGTAGGGGTACTATGTACCCCACACTCAGTCACATGGGGAGGGGTGACTCTGATAAGCCCCCCCACCCGCAGACCCCCACAACCACAGCCCAGGGTTATCGGGAAGAGGCACCCCAAAGCACCCTCCCCATGTTGAGGGCAAGTGGCCTGGTGTAGTTCAGGAGGGGGGGGGGGGGGTGGGGGCGCTCGCTCTTCACCCCCCCCCCCCTTTCCTGGCCTGCCGTGCTGCTTGCTCAAATAAGGGCCTGATATTGATTTTGGGGGGGACCCCACGCCATTTTTTTTTATTTTGACGTGGAGTTCCCCTTAATATCTATACCAGACCCGAAGGGCCTGGTATCGACCTTGGGCTGCTTTTTTTTTTTAAATTCTTAAATGGGGTTTGTGACGGGAGTCACTTTGGGCATGGGGGTTGTGGACCCCAAATTCCTTTAGAGAGGTCGGGGGGCACCATGCCCAGCCTTATGGGGCTCTCTTATGTTTAAGTTACCCTGCATCTGTTATGGATGCAGGGTGACCAGGAGGGTGGTGAACACTGAGAATATGGTTTGGACTACTACAAATGTGACAGTCATATTCAGGAATAATGTCTCCCTTGTAATATGACGATTTTATTCCCTGTACAGTATGAGGTCTCTGACCAGGAAGTACAACTCCTAATATGGTAATTCCAGGAAGTTCAATGACTGTCTAACAATGTTGCTTTTGTCTGAGGTGGCTTTCCATTCACCTATTGTCCGGTGTGCTAATGAACTCACATGCTGTCTGCTAAGGGATGTATTGACACTCAGAGTAATGTGTATTGGGGGCTCGTTAGGGAACCATTGTTCTGTGTCTGGCTATTGTGTACATTGATTGCCCCTTGGGGCTTCTGTCTCATTACACATAACAGTCCTTCTGGTCAAGCTATCCAAGCTGGACCAATCCCTTTTGACTCATTTTCAAGTCCTCATTTGCATGGCTGGAGAGGACCTTATGGGGAACTGCAGGTACTGTGCAACCAATGGGAAAGCGGTTGTTGGGGGCAGGATGTTCCAAATTCTGTATAAAAGTGTGCTGTGTTCTTCCAATAAATCATCTTCCTGTTTGAACTTACATACAGCCTGCCTGGTGTGTGTTCTAATGGATTCCGGACGGCACATAGCTGTAGTTCGGATCCCGGATCCTTGGTTGACCGAACCATCAGACGTTGCGATCTGCAAGCTGACTCACTAGAAACAGAGGAGTGTCGGGAGAGCGGAAGCGAGCGAGCAAGGGTCTCGTCACAGGGTACCCCTTAACCACTTAAATACAGGGCACTTTCACCCCCTTCCTGCCCAGACCAATTTTCAGCTTTCAGTGCTCATTAGTGTCTATGGGAAATCTTGGTCAGCTTGACATGGCATTGCTCCCGAACCATAAGTGACAGGGACATCAAACTTGGGTAGCACCGAGAGGGGACCTAGAACTAGAGATGCACCCATCCGGCTTTTTTGGTGCCGATCCCGATGCCGATCTTTTGCTTTGTGAAATCGCTGATCCCGAGTCCGATCCGGAAGTACTGTTTTTTGTGAGCTTATAACAAAATAATACTTCCGGATCGGTATCGGCAGATACCCTATAACAATTGTGCATTTAAGAGGTTAAACTTCCCTCCTCCGGCAGATGGAACGAAAAGATACATTGTAATCGTGTTTACTTAACTGGGAGAACACAGGCATTTGCAGGAGGCTCTTTTTTTTTTTCTTCTTCTTTGACAGCTGTTCTCTGCTCCCTCACAGCTATGTAAAGAGCAAAACCATATCGGCCCGTGGATCTGTTAATTTTACCGATCCAGCTATTATGGCCATATCGGCACCGATATCCGATCCGAATATCGGATAGGTGCATCCCTACCTAGGACTACAACATATCTATACATTTTAAAAGTGGGGTATGCCTGTGCAACAGTGGCAGCTGGTGCTCAAAATTTTTTGGGGGGGGGGCGCAAACAGAAAAATGTAATAGGCATTGCTTTGCGGCAAAAAACGCTGTATAAATTGCGTGACTTTGAGGTCACAAAAGTGTGAAAGGAGCCTTCAGTAATCAAGGTATAGTGTGCCCCTTTCAATGCACAGTGACCAGCGTGCCCCCCTTTCAATGCACAGTGACCAGCGTGCCGACCTTTCAATGCACAGTCACCAGCGTGCCCCCTTTCAATGCACAGTGACCAGCGTGCCCCCCTTTCAATGCACAGTGAACAGGGTGCCCCCCCTTTCAATGCACAGTTACCAGCGTGCCCCTTTTCAATGCACAGTGACCAGCGTGCCCCCTTTCAATGCACAGTGACCAGCGTGCCCCCCTTTCAGTGCACAGTGACCAGCGTGCCCCCCTTTCAATGCACAGTGACCAGCGTGCCCCCTTTCAATGCACAGTGACCAGCGTGCCCCCCCCCCCTTTCAATGCACAGTGACCAGCGTGCCCCCTTTCAATGCACAGTGACCAGCGTGCCCCCTTTCAATGCACAATGACCAGCATGCCCCCTTCAAAACAGTGACCAGCGTGCCCCCTTCAATGCAGTGACCAGCGTGCCCCCTTCAATGCAGAGACCAGCGTGCCCCTTTCAATGCAGACACCAGCGTGCCCCCTTTCAATGCAGAGACCAGCGTGCCCCCTTCAATGCAGAGATCAGCGTGCCCCCTTTCAATGCAGAGTGAACAGCATGCCAATCCCCCCCCCCCCCCGAGACCAGTGCACTTACCTGTAGTGGCGGCTTCTCTTCAGTCCCCGCGTCTCCTTGAGTCCTCAGTCCTCCCGCCTCCTCCTTGGCCAATGGCATGGGGTTTGCCTTTTGGCCAATCAGGAAGCGGGTCTCGGACCCGCTTCCTGATTGCCCAGGAGGAGGATCCATATGACAATAGCGAATTTTCATTCGCTATTGTCACACAATGGGTGGGCTTGGGGCGCACTGATCTGCGCCCCGGGTCCACCCTTTGCTGAAGCCTATTAGAGCCTCTGGCTCTAATCAGGTGATAAAAAAAAGCCCCATTGAACTCCATGCGTCCGGCACCCTGCATGTAGATTAGGGGGCTGGACGCATGGATAGGGGGGGCGGCGCCCCTGCGCCCCCAATGCATTGGCCGCCACTGCTGTGCACTACACTAACTGCACTAAATTGTCTGAACACACTATCCACTGACTACCTACCTAATTTCCATTGTCACACACTGTACACAGCTGCCACGTAAGCAGCAGCCTTATATAGTGTGGGACGTGGACTTAGCCCTTGGCTCTCACAGTACATTGTGCTGTGATTGGCCAAAGAATACAGGTTAGGTGCAAGCTTTGGCCAATCATCAGCAATCAATGCGCTGCAAGAGCACAGTGCATTATGGGGTGCTCATCGGCAGGCGAAATTCCTGCCGAGCGCTCCATTTTTTCGTGTGTTTAATGAACACATGAGCAGCTGATGTTCAGGTCGAACTTACGTTTAAATCGAACACACAGCACATCCCTACCATAGACACACTCCTAAACCTTGTGGACAACCTTCCCAGAAGAGTTGAAGTTGTTATAGCTGCAAAGGGTGGGCCAACTCAATATTGAACCCTACGGAATAAGACTGGGATGCCATTAAAGTTCATGTGCGTGTAAAGGCAGGCTCCCCAATACTTTTGTCAATATAGTGTATGTTGTCCAATGAGGTAGAAAACCTATAGTTCCTATTGATCTTGTTAAATGTAAGCTTAACTGGAATTTGGTTAAAGACAAAATAACAGTACCCCAAATAACACCCAACATAATTTCAAGCAAACATGGCAACCCTGAATACAGTACAATTCTATCAAGTGATTTGTATCCCAGCAAACTGATGATGGAGATCTCCAACTCATCTTCTTCCTCCTTGTTTTCCTTATTTTTCCTTGTTTTTCTTCCTAATCTAATTTGAGCTAATTTTCTTCTTTTTATATCAAATGTTTATTTAGTCAGTAATCAGTCGGATCATTGAAATGTCTGGAGCGAAAATATTTTACAAGGGCTAAGTTTGATTTGATCTACAGGACCCCTTACTTGTTTGTATACTATACTTCATTAAGAGGTATGTGTCATAAATAATGCTATATATACTTTAGCCAGTTGGAGAAAACTATACTTACAAAGCAATACCAAGTTAATATTTTGTTATAAAAACACTTACCTCTAACCTATTTCTAGTAATTATAAACTACTTAAAGTATATGTAAACCCTCACCTTGTAAAACCACCTATTCAATTTAAAATCTAAATGAAAGGAAAAACATTTGTGTATATACTGTATACTGTGTGTGTATATATACCTTTGTGTATATATATATATATATATATATATATATATATATATATATATATATATAATTATAAATAAGTTGTTTTTTTTAAAGTATATGTACACCCTCACCGAATAAAAACCGTATAAAACAGCCCATGCAGTTTAAAGTAGACATAAAAGGCAAAACATTTGTGTATACATATAAAAAAAAATATACATACTGTGGGGATTAGCTCGGTGGCGGGTATGGATGACCCCTTGGGGGGGGGGGGGGTGCGTTTACACAGGGAGATAGCCGAGAAGTGGTTGCAAACAACAGTTTGGTTTATTCATGCAATTTTCTTCACACAAGTGCAAGCCTCAAAAACATCAAAATAAAAATAAAACACAAAATAAATCCTTGCCACTGTGGGTGGCTACTTTCTCACATACAGGAACCTACCTACGGAGTCTGTCTCCAACCTACTGTTGGGCAAACTTTGCTGATCCTACAGCAGACACTCAATAGTCCATTTATTTTCTCTTCACATAACAAATGTCCTTTTCCTCTTCACATTGAACATGTCCCTTTGTTTGTCTCTTCACATAGCAAACAGTTCATTTATTTCTTTCCACATAGAAATAGTCCAAGACCTCACCTTGAGTAGTCTTCACACTTTTTACCCTCCTCAGCGCACATCGCTCCAGGAGGTCTTCCCCCATGCTCACACAGCTTCGGGAGGATCACATCTGACTGTCCTCCTCTCCCCAGCTTCACACAGCGTCAGGAGGCAGCAATCCTTAGACTTCCTTTGGACAAATTATAGAGGCCTTAACTTCCTCATTCTGAACAGCTGAAGGCCTTTCAACTTCTTTACACCTTCCTGCTGCCTTTGCAGCCGACACCCTATAGTAATTGGTGAATTTTCTAAACCAGGTGGAAATGTATCTCCTGTCTGTGACTACATCCACAGATTTACCTGACTTCCTGTCACAATACCTTTTTTCCCCTTTTTTATAAGTGATTACATACTCAGATGCATAAGTAGTGCAGAGAGTTAGGGAAGGAGAAACAGCAGTACACTGGTCTTCCTGATACTGGTCTTCCCAATGAAAGGCTGTGCAGGGGGGAGTCTGGGGAGGTCTGATCATTGGAGGAGAGCAGGCTCAGTTCCCAGCACAGCTAGAGAATGACCACTCTGTGCTGTCATGTCAAAGGACAACAAACAAAAATTCTCAGTTCACTTACCAGCCAGCCTATAACAATCCGGATTGACCTTTTCTCCTTGTCTAACAGTTCACATTAAAACCAAGGGGATTTAATTTGAACAAATTAAATGCGTAAGCTGCGGCAGCCATGTCACGGCACCTCAGTGTACTGCAATCCTAACTCTATCATTTTGAGAGTTTTCTGAGTTGGTGCACATACATAATAATGGATAGATGTAGGTAAGGTATGCCTGGAGGGAGCTTACCCCTCCTTAAAGTACAACTATAGGCAAAACTTTTTATTTACATTTTGGCTAGAGCCAAAATGTAACCTCTATGAGATTCGTTTTCGCCACCTGTGTCCCATTGCAGAGATTTCCCTTCACTTTCTGTCCCATTGCCAAACAGGAAGTGAGTGGAAATCCCTCCAAATTAAGGGAATTCTTTGGGGACCTCCAGGTCACCAAGACTAATGTCCTTATTGGCAGATTTTCCCTCTGTTACTTTTCTGGAGACAACCCAAACTTTCAATGATTATTGTAAACAGGACAAATAGAGAATTTCAATGATTATGGTAAACAGGACAAATAGAGAGGGGGGGGGGTCTCCCTAATGGGAGTACAGACAGCAAAACAAACTGACAGGTGTTCTAATCTATCTCTGCTTTATCCAAATCTAAAAAAAAATGTTGCCTTTAGTTATGCTTTAAAGGTATAAGGACACACTATGTGGGATACGTAAGTTGCGCTAATGAGTGATGATGACAGATATAGACATAAATTGTAGATGTATGATCAAATCATAAATGAATGTCCACATAAACTGTCCAAATAACAAAAAATGTCCAAATATCAAGAGTTAATCCAGAAATCCAGAATCATCGAATGGGAAATAAATCACCAGATATGTAGTCTCCTTACCGGATAAAGGAAGGAAATTCGCCCTAAAGACACCAGGTAAAAGGATCCAACAGCCTCAGGTTCAACGGACTTGTATGGTTTCTCAGGATTGTGTATCAGATGCATGTGAAGAAAAAATACACTTCCATAGCATAATACTGTTTACTTGTACTATATACCACCCAAAGTGTGAGCCACCACCGAACAAACAATGGATGGAGGTGAAAAGAGAGGCCACCACACCAGTATATATTCTGCTTGCCAGAAGGCAAAATATATATACACAATGAAGCGAGACAGCCAAGTTAACCACCAAGAAGGATTGGAGAACGCCACCAATACCACTGCCGCTTACCAGATGTTAATGATGTGCAAGCCAAACAGTCTCAAAAAATTGCCTTCAGAGTGTATCAGGACAGCCTCAGATATCTAGTGCAGTAATGTAGGGAGACAACCAAAAACCAGATGGAGCCTGCCACCAAAAACACTGCCGCTTACCAGACTATAGTAATTATCAAGCCAAAGTCTCTAAATGGTCTTCAAAGATGTCCCGATATCGGACCGATTGCTCCAAGTTCCAACAGACCAAAAAGGAGACAGAAAGCGCCCGATAGTGTAAAACCAACAATTTGAATGCGTATAAAAAGAGAGAGCAACTTACAAGCATAAAAGTTTGAGAGCGTGGGTATGATACGGGCTCCTCCGCCCGTCCTCAGACACAGAATAGTGACGTCAGCACGCCGCGACCGACGTACGTTTCGTTAGATGTGACGTTCTCAAGTCTTAAGGACACACTAGACACCCAGCGATCGCACAATTGCAGTGAAGGTATCAAGCATGTCCCTTCACCATTTACCGACAGTACAAACAAATGACCACCACCCTAACCTATAATTGGTCTTAACAGCAAATAACACATGGAAGGGCGACGCATGTCAAAAAACAGCAAACAAAAATTCCCAGCTCACTTACCAGCCAGCCTGCAACAAACCAAACTGACATTGTCTAACAGTTCATATAAAAACCAAGAGGTTTAGTTTGATCATGCTGTGCTCTCATGCCTAGTGTGGTCAGTTTAGGGGTCCACAAGGGCTCGGCAGAAAACTCTTATCCCATCCAGAGAATGGCTGCATGCATAGCGCCATAGAATAGAACACCTCCGTCCCGATGAGTGTGGGCGCACTATAACGGGGGGGGGCATATATCCTTGGTCTAGGGGTACATAAAATCATCACATCAGAAACCTAATAATACAAAGATGTTGAAATGATGTTAAGGAACACCGTATCAAGAATACCAAGGTCAATTGAACCTTAAGGGTGGTATATATTCTATAGTTTATATATTAACCCCTTCAAGACCAGGCCTATTTTTGAGATTTGTTGCTTACAAGTTAAAATCAAGTTACAAGTTAAAATCAGTATATTTTGCTAGAAAATTATTTAGAACCTAAACATTATATATATATATATATATATATATATATATATATATATATATATATATATATGTATATATATATATGTATATATATATATATTTTATCAGAGACCCTAGAGAATAAAATGGTGGTTGTTGCAACATTTTATGTCACACTGTATTTGCACAGCAGTCTTTCCAACGCAATTGTTTGGGAAAAAATATACTTTTATTATAAAAAATATACAATTAATGTGCACTTAAAGCGGAGTTCTGGCCTCGGAAACAACTTTGGGCCATCCGTTTGTTTTAAATCCCCTAAAAAACAAATGGATACTCCCGATTTTTTTTTTTCGTTACTTACCTTGTTTTTGAAGAAAGTATACTTACCTTCTTTCTACTTCCTCCCTCTGCGGCCGCGGCCCGCGCCTTCACTTCCTGCTTGCGTTGACTCCTGGGAGCTGAATGGCATCACTCCCAGGTGTCAATGCGCCTGCACCGGCCCCGCTCGTCAGTTCCGGTGCAGGCACGTCATTCCCTGCTAAACAGCTTCTGGGCATGACCAGAAGCTGTGCAGGGATGTCGAGCCTGCACCGGAAGTGAGAAGCAGGGCCGGTGCAGGGCATTCTGGGACAAAGAGGACACGGAAGAGGACACCGAAGAGGACACCCTGGCTTCAGCTGCCCACATCTGAGATGGCAGCGCTTGACAAGAAATTTTCAAGGTAAGTATTTCTTCTAAAAGGTAAGTGCAACCTGGGACAGTTCAGAGGCTATCCATTATGAAATGTACTAGCCCTGACTGTCCCGGGGGTATTTTTATTGAAAAACGTTTCCAAGGCTGGAACTCCGCTTTAATTACACTTCAATTTAAAAAAACAAAATAGTAACTAAAACTATATACTAAAAAACTATATACTAGTAAATAATGTGAAAGATGCTGTTATGCCAAATAAATAGATAACATGTCATGCTTTAAAATAGCGCACACTCATGGAATGGCGACAAACTACGGTACTTAAAAATCTCCATAAGCAGCGTTTTACATTTTTTTAACGGTTTCTTGTTTAGAGTTACACAGAAGGTCTTGCACTAGAATTATTGCACTCATGACGGTAAAAGAAAATCAAGAAAAAAACGGCGTGGGGTCCCCCCCAGAAATCCATACCAGATCCTTATCCGGACATGCAGCCTAGCAGGTCAGGAAGGGGGGGGGGATGAAGTAATAACGACAAGAGACAGTTTTTGACAAATCCTTTATTGAAAAATAAAAAAAACGAGTGTCTCTCGATGTAAATCCATCGTCAATCACGCCACCCACCGACCCAATAAATAGAAAAAATGAAAAACGCTCCGCCTCCTGGGAGGCTTCCCGCCATATGCCCGTTCTGCGCTTTGACATTTCTTAAATAGGCAAGGCACACATGACATCAAAATTGGATGGTGCCACCAGATGACGTAGCCATTGCCTTTATATGAGATGTCAAAGCGCGGAGTGGCCATCATAGGGAGGATTTTTTTATTTATTTATTTATTATTAATACATGTCCTCCAGGGCAGTACCCAGACCCCCATGCCACTTTTATGGCCAATTACTTGCATAAAAGCCTTCAATATGGGCACTATTTATTTTTCCTGTTCGGCCCCCATGGACTTCAATGGGGCACACTGTTCGGCTAAGAACATTTTCCCTGTTCGGGATTTCAGCTGTGAATAGAACAGGGGGATGTTCGGCGGATCCCTACTGTCAAATACTATAAATAATTTGAACAGATCCTACCTCCTCACTTCCTCAAATTAGGCAAATCAATCACCCTTAGAAATTCCCGTATTCAACCAAATTAGTACAATTTTTCTGCAGGAAGGGGAAAAGATCCTTTCCTCTGTCAAAGGTAAAAATTTCTCTCACGTTGTACAGCAATCTTCAAGAAAGTATAGTCATTTACACAAAATAAGGTATAAAAAAATATGTTTACTGTTTAAAGGGTGTACAGAATGCTGAATAGGTTAAAAGGCACAGCAGAAACAAGTAATCTAGCCTTAGACATGTACACACAAGCAATCAATTCTAAACTGTCTATTTTTCTTCGGTTAAGCATATACCATTAATATACAAAAAAAAAAATGTTATTTAGCTTTAAATTGTGGACTTCAATCAGATCTGATGACTAATGCATGCTTCTGTGATGATTAAGATGGAGTTTTACCTTTGTCAGGGAAATCAGGCATGCCTGCTCGCTTCCCTCCCTCCTGTAGTTCTGTTTGCTCTTCCCAAACACATGGCAGGGTTCTCACTTGCTGCCTCCTTCCATTAATTGCCAACATCACTTCCTGTTTAACCAGCCCTTTCAAACTAGCTAAGCAAGTTCATTAACATTTAGACCTCATTTACCGAAAACATTTTATTTTTTACTGGTAATGGCGGCGATCAGCGATTTTTAGCGACATTGCAGCGGACAGATTGGACCCCTAACTGACATTTTTGGGGGGACCAGTGCCATTACTACAGCAGGCAGTGCTAAAAAATATGCACTGTTACTGTAGTAATGACACTGGCAGGGAAGGGGTTATCCCTGGGGCGAAGAAAGGGTTAAATGTATGCCTAGGGGGTGTTTTCTAAGGGCTCTTTCACACGGTCCGCCTCCGTAGGCGGATCCGTGCTGCTCAGCGGGGATCGATCCGCCGATCCCCGCTAAGCCGGCGGATGACAGCTTTGTCTCCGCTTGCAGTGCGGAGAGGGAGGTGTCACAGCCCCCGCTGCTCTCTATGGGGGATCGGATGAGAGCGGACCGCCTGTCCGCTCTCATCCGATCCGATCCCCAGGACGGATGGAAAATAGGGTTTCCATCTGTCCAGATTTCACAGACAGGATCGGATGCGGATGGCAGCGGGTGTCAGCGGACATGTCACCGCTGACATCCGCTGCTCCATAGGGCTGAATGGGCATCCGATCAGATCCGCCTAAAAAACTGACAGGCGGATCTGATCGGAACGCCCGTGTGAAAGAGCCCTAACTGTAAAGGGGGATGGACTTGTGGAATCAACACAGAGGCCTGTGATCCTAAATAGGAGGAACATAGGAGCTCTGTATTGATTCCTGAGATAATTTACAACAGTAGACTGCTGTTCTCTCTCCACGGGGAGCAATCGCAGCCGCCGGCCCCGTGAATCAGCTTCCCCGCTAGTGAATGGGGGCGTGCGCCTGCCTCCAGGATCGCTGTACAGGTACAGCGATTCGCGCAACCAACCCAGCCTGCCCCAGTATATATGAGGCAGTCGGCAAGCAGTTAAAGCGGAGTTCCACCCTGGTTATACTTTTTTTAATAAAAATACCCCCGGGACAGTCAGGGCTAGTACATTCCACAATGGCTAGCCTCTGATCTGTCCCGGGTTGCACTTACTTTTTAGGAGAAATACTTACCTTGAAAAAGTATTGTCCAGCGCTGCCATCTCAGGTGTGGGCAGCTTGAAGCCAGCGCGATCCTCTTCTGCGTCCTCTTCCTTCTTCTTCGGTCCCACGATACACTGCACTGGCCCCGCCGTCACTTCCGGTGCGCGCGCGTCATCCCTCCACAGCTTCTGGGCATGCCCAGAAGCTGTTTAGAAGGGAATGATGCGCACGCACCGGAACTGGCGTCGGGGCCGGTGCAGGCGCATTGATTCCTGGGAGCGATGACGTTCAGCTCCCAGGAATCATTGCAAAAGCCAGGAAGTGACGAATCGCCGTGGCCGCCGAGGGGAGGAAGAAGGAAGTAAGGTAAGTATATTTTCTCTACAAGGTAAGTAAAAAAAAAAAAAAAATTGTGATTATCCATTTGTTTTTCAGGTGACCCGGAGCGAGAAGATGGAGGTAAGTATAAATTTAGGGTGGAACTCCACTTAAAGATCTGATTAACCTTCCGTTATAAAGGGGTTAATGCACAGGAGATGTTGTTTTGCTTGAGCTGCCCACCCAAGCACACGCAGGAGAAATGTAAACATCATTTTAATTTATGATGTAAAAGGGTATATATTATATACTGCATTGCTTTAAATAAAAAAAGGTGCTTATTACAGAAAAAAACACCGCACAGAAGATGATTACAAGAGGTGACTAGAAATGATATGAACGGATTTATAATTCATCAAACACGTCCATTCAGTCTATTAAATGTTACCAACTGTACGTACCTCTGTATGTTATATTAACATTGATGTTTTCTAGCTTTTAGTAAAGTCCTGTGTACCTGGTGCTAGGAAACATTAATCTGCACTAATACAAGGCACTTTTTCAGGCCCACACTCCTGCTCGCCTTGATGGATTCCTCACATTCTTGCAGTTTGTGAGGGTGAAAGTCAGCCTAAAATGAATTTCTACAGAGCTGGCAGCTTGGGGTAACATGGGTGTTTTTTCAATTTTTTTTTTCTCTTTTGGCTGCTTTCTGCCCTGCTTGCTCCAAACATAGAGGATTAGTAGCTGAGGCAGGAGGAGCAGGAGACTGTGTGTGTGGTCTGCGCTCCATCCCTTTCCCTGTACCTCCTCCTGTCTCACAGGTCCAGAGCCCACCCTCACAGCTCCACCAGGCTGATAGAATTTAACTGCTTGTTCCCTGAAAGTCATGCAAAACACAGCTCCGCTCTCTCCTTCCTCATGCTTCCTTTTGTTCTAATAATTGGTGATTGCTAAACGTTGTTTGAACATAAATTTGATTCCTGTATAAAAGTGCAGAGTATTCACCACTGCTTAATTTTACTTCTCTCTTCTAGGATGAACGTCTAATTCAGACACCACCGAAAAATTGCAGCACGCCATTTTGGAGGTGTTAAATATACTTGCACTGCTTTGTAGGTAACTTTGCAAGTTCAAAATGAAAACCTGCATAAACAGTATCTCACAAAAGTGAGTACACCCCTCACATCTTTTAAAATATTTTTTTATATCTTTTCATGTGACAACACTGAAGAAATTACACTTTGCTACAATGTAAAGTAGTGAGTGTACAGCTTGTACACAGTGTAAATTTACTGTTCCCTCAAAATAACTCAACACACAGCCAATAATTTCCAAACCACTGGCAACAAAAGTGAGTACACCCCCTAAGTGAAAATGTCCATGTCATGCCGAGCGCTCCGGGTCCTGCAGCGTCCCCGGAGCACTCGAGGCATGCTGCGGGTAGCAGCGCTCCGGTCACCTTCCCCGACCGTGAGCACCGCTCCCCCGCACTCCTCACTCAGTCGGTCCGCGCGGCGGGACGTTCCCGCCCGCGGACTCCACTCACCTCCCGTTCGGTTTCCTCCCGGCGCGCGCGGCCCCGCTCTCTAGGGCGCGCGCGCGCCGCTGGTCTGAAATTTAAAGGGCCAGTGCACCACTAATTGGTGCCTGGTCCAATCACTCCAAATGCTATAAAAAACCACTTCCCCTTCCTGTCCTTACTGGATCTTGTTGCCTTTGGTACCTTGAGAAAGCTTTTGGTGTATCGTTCCCTGCCTGTGTATCCGACCTTCTGCTGTTGCCCCTGACTACGAACCTTGCCGCCTGCCTTGACCTTTTGCTCCGTCTGACCTTGCCTTTGCCTTGTCCTTCTGTACCGCGTCTGAATCAGCTGTCTTTGAGGTTGAGCCGTTACCGGTGGATACGACCTGGTTGCTACCGCCGCAGCAAGTCCATCCCGCCTTGCGGCGGGCTCTGGTGAAAACCGGTAGTAACTTAGAACCGGTCCCCTGGTACGGTCCACGCCAATCCCTCACTGACACAGAGGATCCACCTCCAGTGCCGTCACCTGCCGCCAGTCCGGACCCTGACAGTAGATCCAGCCATGGATCCCGCTGATGTGCCGCTGCCTAGTCTCGCTGACCTCACTACCGTGGTTGCCCAGCAGTCCCAGCAGATTGCCCAACAAGGACAACAAATGGCACAGTTGACCGCCATGCTGCAACAGCTTCTTCCCGCTCCGCAGCAGCCGCCTGCTTCTGCTTCTGCTTCTGCTTCCGCTCCACCTCCGCAGCCGGTGGCCGCCACCTCCGCTAGAATCCGTTTGTCTCTCCCGGACAAGTTTGATGGGGATTCTAAGATGTGCCGGGGATTCTTGTCCCAATGTTCCCTGCACCTGGAGATGTTGGCCGACCAGTTTCCTACGGAACGATCTAAGGTGGCCTTCATGGTCAGCTTATTGTCTGGGAAGGCCTTGGCCTGGGCCACGCCACTCTGGGACCGCAATGATCCTGCCACTGCCTCCGTCCAGTCTTTTGTCTCTGAAGTCCGCAGTGTCTTGGAGGAACCTGCCCGTGCCTCGTCAGCAGAAACGGCCTTGCTAAACCTCGTCCAAGGAGACGCTACAGTAGGCGAATATGCTATACAATTTCGCACACTGTCCTCCGAATTGACTTGGAACAACGACGCCCTCTGCGCAACTTTTAAAAAAGGTCTATCCAGTCATATCAAGGATGCTCTAGCCACACGAGAGATACCTGACTCCCTGACGGAACTCATCCACTTGGCTACTCGCATAGATATGCGCTTCCTTGAAAGACGCCAGGAACTTCGCCAAGAAAAGAATCTGGTTCGCAACAGGCGTTATCCACACCTGGCACCTCTCTTCCAGCAACCTTTGCAACCGGTTGCTGCGCCTCCCGCCGAGGAGGCCATGCAAGTGGATCGGGCTCGCCTGACCCAGCAAGAAAGGTCTCGTCGGAGGAATGAGAATTTATGTTTATATTGTGGGAGTTCCGAACATTTCTTAAAGGACTGTCCAGTTCGTCCACAGCGTCAGAGAAAAGCTCGCACCTAGTGAACGTAGGAGAGTCGTCGCTGGGTGTAGAGTCTTCCTCTCCACGCTTGTTGGTTCCAGTACGGATTTCTTCTGCCGCTAAAGTCTCCTTCCCTGCACAGGCCTTCTTGGACTCTGGTTCTGCAGGAAACTTCATTAGAGCCTCCTTCATAAACCGCTTTAAAATTCCTGTGATTCGTCTCGTCAAGCTTTCTTCATTTCTTCATTTCCACAGTTAACGGTGAGAATCTAAACTGTACCGTGCGTTATCGCACAGAACCTGTGCTCATGACCATAGGAGTCCTCCACCAAGAGACCATTGAATTTTTTGTTCTACCGAACTGCACCTCTGACGTCCTTCTTGGTCTGCCCTGGCTCCAGTGCCACTCTCCTACCCTCGACTGGACCTCTGGGGACATTAAATCATGGGGGCCTACCTGCCACACTCATTGCCTCAAGTCGGTACCGACTAGACAAGTCTCCGTTTCCTCACCCCTGCTCGGCCTTCCTAAGGCTTATCTGGACTTCTCTGACGTCTTTTGCAAGAAGCAGGCGGAGGTCTTACCACCACATAGACCCTATGATTGTCCCATTGATTTGCTTCCTGGTACCACGCCACCACGTGGCAGGATTTACCCTCTTTCCATCCCTGAAACCAAGGCCATGTCAGAATACGTTCAGGAGAACCTTAAGAAAGGTTTTATCAGGAAATCCTCTTTTCCTGCCGGAGCAGGATTTTTCTTTGTTGCCAAAAAGGATGGGTCACTACGCCCATGTATTGACTACCGCGGTCTTAACAAGATCACGGTAAAAAATCGCTACCCTTTGCCACTCATCTCGGAACTCTTTGACCGTCTGCGCGGAGCAAAGGTCTTCACCAAGCTTGACCTCAGGGGCGCTTATAATCTCATCAGAATCCGTGATGGAGATGAGTGGAAAACCGCTTTTAATACCAGAGATGGCCACTTTGAGTATCTCGTCATGCCGTTCGGCCTGTGCAACGCTCCTGCAGTCTTTCAAGACTTTGTCAACGAGATCTTCCGGGACATGTTGTATACTTGTGTAGTGGTCTATCTCGACGACATTCTAATCTTCTCCTCCACCCTGGAGGAACACCGTCGCCATTTTCGTCAAGTGCTTCAGCGCCTTCGTGTCAACCATCTGTACGCCAAAATGGAAAAATGTCTTTTTGAACGTAGCTGTCTGCCGTTTCTGGGATACCTAGTTTCTGGACAGGGTCTTCAAATGGACCCTGACAAACTCTCTGCAGTCTTGGATTGGCCACGCCCCTCAGGCCTTCGCTCTATTCAGCGCTTCCTTGGATTCGCCAATTATTACCGTCAGTTTGTTCCCCATTTCTCCACTATCGTGTCGCCTATTGTGGCCCTAACCAAGAAAGAAGCGAATCCGAAATCCTGGTCTCCCCAAGCTGAAGAAGCCTTTACTCGTCTTAAAGCCGCCTTCGCCTCCGCTCCAGTCTTGAATAGGCCTGATCCGTTGAAACCATTCTTCCTGGAGGTAGATGCCTCCTCTGTTGGAGCTGGAGCAGTTCTTCTTCAAAAATCTGCTAAAGGGAGAAACGTCACCTGCGGTTTCTTCTCAAAAACTTTTTCTCCTCCTGAAAAGAACTACGCCATCGGAGATCGTGAACTACTAGCCATTAAGTTGGCACTGGAAGAATGGAGACACCTTCTGGAAGGATCCCCTCATCCGATCACCATCTATACTGACCACAAAAATCTCTCGTACCTTCAGTCTGCCCAGCGCCTTAATCCACGCCAGGCCAGGTGGTCATTGTTCTTTGCCCGATTCACCTTCCAAATCCATTTTCGTCCTGCTGATAAGAACATTAGGGCGGATGCCCTATCACGCTCCACCGATGCCTCCGAGGATGAGACCGTTCCTCAACACATCATTCCTCCTGAGTGTCTAATTTCAACTGCTCCTGCTTCACTGGTACCAGTTCCTCCAGGGAAAACATTTGTTCCTCCACAACTTCGCCTGCGGACTCTCAAATGGGGTCACTCCTCTCACCTGGCGGGTCATGCTGGAATTAAAAAGACGACTCAACTAATTGCCAGACACTATTGGTGGCCTTCCTTTGAGAAAGATGTAACGGAGTTCGTTCGGGCTTGTACTGTCTGCGCACGTGATAAAACTCCCCGCCAGAAGCCTGCAGGTCTTCTTCTCCCTCTGCCAGTGCCTGAACAGCCTTGGTCCCACATAGCAATGGACTTCGTCACGGATCTTCCTGTATCCCATGGCAACACAGTCATATGGGTGGTTGTCGACAGGTTCTCTAAAATGGCACATTTTATTCCGCTTCCTGGTTTCCCTTCTGCGCCACAGCTGGCGAAGCAATTCTTTTTACACATTTTTCGTCTCCATGGTCTTCCTACACACATCGTCTCCGATAGAGGCGTTCAGTTTATCTCAAAGTTTTGGAGAGCTCTCTGCACCCAATTGAAGATCAAATTAAACTTCTCCTCTGCCTACCACCCTCAGTCCAATGGACAAGTGGAGAGGGTTAACCAGATCCTTGGTGACTACCTGCGACATTTCGTCTCCTCCCGTCAGGATGATTGGGCCGACTTTTTTTCCTGGGCCGAATTTTCTTACAACTTTAGAGACTCTGAGTCATCCACCAAATCTCCGTTTTTTGTGGTGTACGGCCTTCACCTGCTTCCCCCCCTCCCCATCCCCACTTCTTCTGGAGTTCCTGCTGTTGATGACTTGACCCTGGACTTCTCCTCCATCTGGAAAGAGACTCAAAAGTCGCTCACCCTGGCCTCTTCTCGCATGAAGAGACATGCAGATAGGAAAAGAAGAACTCCTCCTGTCTTTTCTCCTGGGGACAGAGTGTGGCTCTCTGCCAAATACATCCGGTTTCGGGTCCCCAGCTACAAACTGGGTCCACGTTATCTTGGGCCTTTTAAAATCAAAAGCCAAATTAATGCTGTCTCTTACAAACTCCATCTTCCTCCTTCACTTCGTATTCACAACTCCTTTCATGTATCCCTCCTCAAACCCCTCATTCTTAACCGATTCTCCCCCAAGGTCATCGTTCCTGCTCCTGTCTCTGGGTCCTCTGACGTCTTCTTGGTGAAAGACATCCTCGCCTCCAAAGTTGTCAGAGGTAAAAAAAATTTTCTTGTTGACTGGGAGAATTGTGGTCCCGAAGAGAGGTCGTGGGAACCTGAGTCCAATATCCTCGACAAAGAGCTCATCCACAGGTTCCTGGGCTCCAAGAAGAGGGGGAGACCAAAGGGGGGGGTACTGTCATGCCGAGCGCTCCGGGTCCTGCAGCGTCCCCGGAGCACTCGAGGCATGCTGCGGGTAGCAGCGCTCCGGTCACCTTCCCCGACCGTGAGCACCGCTCCCCCGCACTCCCCACTCAGTCGGTCCGCGCGGCGGGACGTTCCCGCCCGCGGACTCCACTCACCTCCCGTTCGGTTTCCTCCCGGCGCGCGCGGCCCCGCTCTCTAGGGCGCGCGCGTGCCGCTGGTCTGAAATTTAAAGGGCCAGTGCACCACTAATTGGTGCCTGGTCCAATCACTCCAAATGCTATAAAAAACCACTTCCCCTTCCTGTCCTTGCTAGATCTTGTTGCCTTTGGTACCTTGAGAAAGCTTTTGGTGTATCGTTCCCTGCCTGTGTATCCGACCTTCTGCTGTTGCCCCTGACTACGAACCTTGCCGCCTGCCTTGACCTTTTGCTCCGTCTGACCTTGCCTTTGCCTTGTCCTTCTGTACCGCGTCTGAATCAGCTGTCTTTGAGGTTTAGCCGTTACCGGTGGATACGACCTGGTTGCTACCGCCGCAGCAAGTCCATCCCGCCTTGCGGCGGGCTCTGGTGAAAACCGGTAGTAACTTAGAACCGGTCCCCTGGTACGGTCCACGCCAATCCCTCACTGACACAGAGGATCCACCTCCAGTGCCGTCACCTGCCGCCAGTCCGGACCCTGACAGTCCAAATTGGGCCCAAAGTTTCAATATTTCCTGTGGCCACCATTATTTTCCAGCACTGCCTTAACCCTCGGACATGGAGTTCACCGGAGCTTCACAGGCTGCCACTGGAGTCCTCTTCCACTCCTCAATGAAGACATCACGGAGCTGGTGGATGTTAGAGACCTTGCGCTCCTCCACCTTCTGTTTGAGGATGCCCCACAGATGCTCAATAGGGTTTAGGTCTGGAGACATGCTTGGCCAGTCCATCACCTTTACCCTTATCTTCTTTAGGAAGGCAGTAGTCGTGTTGGAGGTGTGTTTTGGGTCGTTATCATGTTATCTCTGAAGGGAGGGGATCATGGCTCTGCTTCAGTATGTCACAGTACGTGTTTGCATTCATGGTTCCCTCAATAAACTGTAGCTCCCAAGTCCCGGACCATGACACTAACACCGCCATGCTTGACAGTAGGCAAGACTCACTTGTCTTTGTACTCCTCACCTGGTTGCCGCCACACACACTTGACACCATCTGAACCAAATAAGTTTATCTTGGTCTCATCAGACCACAGGACATGGTTCCAGTAATCCATGTCCTTAGTCTGCTTGTATTCAGCAAACTGTTTGCGGGCTTTCTTGTGCGTCATCTTTAGAAGAGGCTTCCATCTGGGACACCAGCCATGCAGACCAATTTGATGCAGTGTGCGGTGTATGGTCTGAGCACTGACAGGCTGACTCCCCACCCATTCAACCTCTGCAGCAATGCTGGCAGCACTCGAACATCTATTTCCCAAAGACAACCTCTGAATATGTTGCTGAGCACGTGCACCCAACTTCTTTGATCGACCATGGCAAGGCCTGTTCTGAGTGGAACCTGTCCTGTTTAACTGTTGTATGGTCTTGACCACTGTGCTGCAGCTCCGTTTTAGGGTCTTGGCAATCTTCTTATAGCCTAGACCATCTTTATGTAGAGCAACAATTTTTTTTTTTTTTCAGATCCTCAGAGAGTTCTTTTGCATGAGGTGCCATGTTGAATTTCACATGACACTGGGGAGGGAAAATGGCTAATTGAGCCCAATTTGGACATGTTTTTTAGGGGTGTACTCACTTTTGTTGACAGAGGTTTAGACAATTATTGCTGTGTGTTGAGTTATTTTGAGGGGACAGCAAATTTACTGTTAGGCTCCTTTCACACGAGCAGTGCGTTCGGCGGACTTGGTTTTTCTCAGCGGGGATCAATCCGCTGATCCCGGCTGAGCAGGCGGGAGACAGCTCCGTCTCTGCTCACTGTGCAGAGACGGAGCTGTCAGAGCCCCGCACTCCTCTATGGGAGACCGGATGAAAACGGACCGCCTGAAAAACTGACCGGCGGACCAGATCAGAAAGCCCGTGTGAAAGGGGCCTCATACTACTTTATATTAAAAAAGAATAGCGCGCAAATGCAAAAGAAATTACTACCAAATCTGAAGAGAGTCCATAAATAAAAATGGGGGTTTGGTCCCACCATATGGCCATATCGTGCTCAAGCCCACTACTGCGTCAAAGTACCCCATTATCAGTGGGTCCTACACTATCCATGAAAAAGAGATGAATCCAGCCCTTCTAACCCTTGGAGACAACACTCCTTGCTGGGAAAAATGTGCAAATGCACTACAGGGGACTCCTCCTATATCCATTTGATGGTGGACACTGATTGAGTACAGGTGTATGTGGGGGGTGGGGAGGGCTGCTCAACCTCGATAGTCTGGTCAGACCGAATACATAATAAACAGGCAAAAAATTTGGGGGAGCATACCCATGTATTTCCAAAGCTGCTGCAGCTATGAACCAAAAGACATGTATATTAAAAAAGAATAGCGCGCAAATGCAAAAGAAATTACTACCAAATCTGAAGAGAGTCCATAAATAAAAATGGGGGTTTGGTCCCACCATATGGCCATATCGTGCTCAAGCCCACTACTGCGTCAAAGTACCCCATTATCAGTGGGTCCTACACTATCCATGAAAAAGAGATGAATCCAGCCCTTCTAACCCTTGGAGACAACACTCCTTGCTGGGAAAAATGTGCAAATGCACTACAGGGGACTCCTCCTATATCCATTTGATGGTGGACACTGATTGAGTACAGGTGTATGTGGGGGGTGGGGAGGGCTGCTCAACCTCGATAGTCTGGTCAGACCGAATACATAATAAACAGGCAAAAAATTTGGGGGAGCATACCCATGTATTTCCAAAGCTGCTGCAGCTATGAACCAAAAGACATGTATATTAAAAAAGAATAGCGCGCAAATGCAAAAGAAATTACTACCAAATCTGAAGAGAGTCACTGATAATGGGGTACTTTGACGCAGTAGTGGGCTTGAGCACGATATGGCCATATGGTGGGACCAAACCCCCATTTTTATTTATGGACTCTCTTCAGATTTGGTAGTAATTTCTTTTGCATTTGCGCGCTATTCTTTTTTAATATACATGTCTTTTGGTTCATAGCTGCAGCAGCTTTGGAAATACATGGGTATGCTCCCCCAAATTTTTTGCCTGTTTATTATGTATTCGGTCTGACCAGACTATCGAGGTTGAGCAGCCCTCCCCACCCCCCACATACACCTGTACTCAATCAGTGTCCACCATCAAATGGATATAGGAGGAGTCCCCTGTAGTGCATTTGCACATTTTTCCCAGCAAGGAGTGTTGTCTCCAAGGGTTAGAAGGGCTGGATTCATCTCTTTTTCATGGATAGTGTAGGACCCACTGATAATGGGGTTCTTTGACGCAGTAGTGGGCTTGAGCACGATATGGCCATATGGTGGGACCAAACCCCCATTTTTATTTATGGACTCTCTTCAGATTTGGTAGTAATTTCTTTTGCATTTGCGCGCTATTCTTTTTTAATATACATGTCTTTTGGTTCATAGCTGCAGCAGCTTTGGAAATACATGGGTATGCTCCCCCAAATTTTTTGCCTCCTCATACTACTTTACATTGCAGCAAAGTGTCATTTCTTCAGTGTTGTCACATGAAAAGATACAATAAAATATTTACAAAAATGTGAGGGGGTGTACTAACTTTTGTGAGATACTATATGTAGATGATCCTCATCATACTCTAAAGCAGGGGCGTCCAACCTGTGACCCACCAGCCGCTTGCAGTCAAAGACGGCTATGAATGCAGCCCAACACCAAATCCTAAACTTACTTAAAAATGTTGATTTTTTTTTGCATTTACACTTAGCAAGCACATGTAGCTGAAAAAAAATTTGACAGTGTCTCTTTACTGGACTTTCTCTTTCCAAAGCAAAATATCCCACTCTTCACGATCACTCCTTATTCATGTCATCAGTTTTCGTCAACGCATATTTGTGAGCAACTATTTTCAAGGATGAAGTACAAGAAGGGCAGAATTAGAACCAAAATATCTGATGAGTACCTTGAGAACTCATTGAAAATAGCTACTACATCCATTGAACCAGATATTAAAGAATTACTAAGCCCCCCACAGTAAAATCAGTCTGTATATGCAGTAAAGCCTGCTTGTTATACTCACTGTGGAACCTAAGGGGTTAATCCTCTGCATTGTGTAAAAAGGATGGGTGATCCTGTCTTCCCTGATCCTCCTCTTTTTTAACCACGTCAGCTCCCGAAGGTTTTACCCCCTAATGACCAGGCCATTTTTTGCAATATGGCATTGCGTTTCTTTAACTGACAATTGCGCGGTCCTGTGACGCTGTAGCCAAATAAAATTGATGGTTTTTTTTCCCCACAAATAGAGCTTTCTTTTGATGTTTTTTTGATTATCTCTGCGGTTGTTATTTTTTTTGTGCTATAAACAAATAAATACCGACAATTTTGAAAAAACAAAATATTTTTTACTTTCTGCTAGGAAACTGTCCCAATAAAAAATTTAAAAAAATCAAATCTTTTCATAAATTTAGGCCAATATGTATTCTGCTAAAAGAAAATCCCAATAGGTGTATTTTGATTGGTTTGCGCAAAGGTTATAGCGTCTACAAACAATGGGAAACATTTATAGACTTTTTAACTAGTAATGGCGGCGATCTGCAATTTTTGGAGGGACTGCGACATTGCGGCGGACAAATCTGATCTGTTAGGGACCAGTGACACCAATACAACGATCAATGCTAAAAAAAATGCACTGTTACTGTGTAAATGATACTTGCAGGGAAGGGGTCAACACTAGGGGCGATCAGGGGGTTAAGTGTCCTAATACTGTGCCGTTTCTTCAGAGCAGTCCCATGAATGCGCGCGGGAGTGACGTCAATAGGGCTCCGCCCAGTCACAGAGTCGGAGCCGCGAACCCGGAAGGAAGAACGGGTATAGATGGACGCCATCTCCAGCAATGACATTGCATCGCTGGAACGCTTCGTTTTCAGGTAAGATTAACATATTGTGCTAGTATACGATTCATACTGGCACATTATGCCTTTGCCTTGCAGGTATGGAAAAAAAAAAAGTGCAGTGGTTTACAACCACTTTAATGACCAGGCCATTTGTTTGCGAAACATCACTGTGTTATTTCAACTGATAATTGCGCGGTTGTGCAATGCTGTACCCAAATAAAATTGATGTCGTTTTTTACCCACAAATAGAGCTTTCTTTTGGTGGTATTTGTACACCTCTGCGGTTTTTATTTTGTGTGCTATAAAGAAAAAAAGACTGACAATTTTGAAAAAAATATATATTTTTTACTTTATGCTCTTAAACACATCCAATAAAAAAAATGTAAAAAATCTAATTTATTCATCAGTTTAGGCCAATATGTATTCTGCTTCATGTTTTTGGTAAAAAAAAATCCCAATAAGCATATATTGATTGGTTTGTGCAAAAGTTATAGCGTCTACAAACTATGGGATATATTTATGTAATTTTAATATTTTTTATTGTTTTTACTAGTAATGATCAGTGATCAGTGATTTTTAGCGGGACTGCAACATTTTGGCTGGAAAAGTCTGACACCAGAATGGTGATTGCATTTTCCTTTTCAGGCTTTCTTTCTTCTACTTTCATCTGGTGATCTGGCCAGTAAGTCTGTTGCTTTTCAAAATAACAAGCTCTCTTGTAGATTTGTCAGTCAAGACAAACCATTTACCACTGACAGGGGTGCGTACAGTGATCAGCTTTTCACACTGATCCACTTTTTTTCAGGGGACTCACCAGAGAAGACCTGGCACTTTCACCAATACCCAGTGTGGCATGCTCCCATGTGCAGTGTCGCAGGCACTGTCCACTAGCACACGAGTGGACGTGATAGGTTCTGCCACCTATTGGCCTTTGTAAGGATGGCAGCCCTGCTCACTGGTTGCTGGATGACTGTCAGCTTCCCTATGTTCCTGTGTGCGCTGTTATTGGATTTCCTGTTACCGACCCAGCTTGCCTTTGGACCTGTCTTGTCTCCACTCCTGGCTCTGACCCCAACTTCTTCTACTGGCTTTGCTGCTACCTGAATACCTGTGCATGACCTCGGCTTGTTCCTGACTTTGCAACCTTCCTCTGTTCCTGACTGACCTACTGTGCATGATCCTTGGCCTGGCTCCTGACTCTGCTTTCAGCCTTGCTCTGCTGTTAAGACCCGTCTGCTACTTCTGAGAGGCGTTTGCCCTGCAGTCAAACCTGCTCTATCCTGTCCACATCAGATGGTCATCCTCTCAGCTCTTCAGGCTACCACAGCTGGCAGCCCATGCTTCTTTTGGCAGGGCACCTCCTGTCACTAAGTTCAGGGGTGCTCTGGACTTTGGATGTGCTTTCGTGCAATTTAAAGAATAAGTTCACCTTTAGTAACATGTTATCATATTCAGGGTGTAACATGTTATTAAAACACCTGCCAGCACCACACCCAATCCCCCATTGTGACAGTGGATAGGGGATCTTTTCCCTGTACCCATTGTCACAATTCAAAAACAGTGTGGCCGTGCGGGACTTCTCCCACACAGCCTCATCCTTCATTCACAGAGTTCTGTGAATGAATGAACTGTAAGTACTATCTGCCACTACGGCTAATGGCTTGTAGTTCTCAATGAACTTCCAGGGCACTGATGAGCACTTTCATAGTTTATTGATCTTCCTGCACTTCAGTAAAGCCCCGTACACACGTACCGATCGTCGGCCGAACGATCGGCCGTCTTTTGTCCAGGGCTGTCGTGTCTGTTGAAAACTGCAAAAGACTGCACACGAATTTTGTCGGCCAACAACAGCCGACTGCAGAAGTGATGTCATGTGATGGTTAACTTTCCTTGTCTTTTTTCTTTTCTGAGCATGCCCAGTCTTGCTAATCTGCTGTCTGTCGGCCGAAATCTGTACTGACTGGCGAACAATCGGCCGTTCTGGTGTTGGCCAACAAAAATTTTGCCTGCACGACAGATTCTGTTCGGCCGAAAATGCGCTGTCGGCTGTCGGAAGCATCATACTAACAAGCCTACAATCGGCCGATCGGTCGTCGGCTGAATATTTACGGCCGACAATCGCTACGTGTGTACGGGGCTTAACTCTCTGCCCGTACAGAAGATACTGACAGTCTGCAGGAGCCTGACATTGCACCTGCAATCTGCTGATCGTGGATGAAATGCTTTACAGGCACTTAAGAAAAAATAAAAATAAATGCATTTCTTCTTTATTTTTTTGTGTTTTTAAAGTGAACTTATCCTTCAGTGCCTCGTTCACATTTATGCGATGCGGGATCCCTGCGAATCCACTATGGTTTTCCGCATTGCATTCACCTAGCAGGCAGTTCCCACTACCATATGCGAATCATAGGGGGGTGTCCATACAAAGTTAACGACACCCCCAGATCAGTTTGCATATCGCAGTGCGAACTGACAGTTCGGACATGAATCGAATCGCATTGGTAAGAACCACCATGCAATCCAATTCTGCTGCGGACCCAAGAAAGGGTCCTGTGCGTGTTCAGTCCGAATCCGATGCAAATTCAGCCATACTATCTGTATGGCTGAATTTCGCATCGCACAGACATCGCAGGTGATTTTCAGAGCAGTGCACTCCGAATCACATGCGATGTCTGTCATCGCTATACTGTGAACCGGCACTCAAGGATACACGCACCTGCAGTGTGACCATTTACATAGGATTTATTGGGGAATAGCTTTCATGCTGTTTTGTTGTCCTGGAAAAACACAGATAAAAGCCCACCAGTGTAAAAGGGGCCTACAACCTTTATCCCAAAAAGAAAAAACTGTTTGCTGTAACTGCTTATAAAGTGTGAGCTGTAGTATGGCTTCAATTTGTTAGTGTATCTAAATCTTCTAGTACAATTACCACTCCCCTTCCCCAGACTGACAATGCTGCTTTTCAAAGGTGCCCCCTGTGCTCCTTTATCCAGAGTGGTGTCTATATAATACAGGAAGTGGGTTACCTGCCAGACCACCATATATAGACAGAGGGAAAAAAGCCTAAAAAAAGAAAACCGATGCAACCACCACATCTAATGATTGCTAAGCTGCAATATGTTACATTTTTGGTTTGGAGTTTAATACATAAACACTAAGGCTGGCCATACACTATACAATTTTCTTATTCAATTTCCTTTAGATTTACCTTAAACTATGTAGTGCAAGGGCCTGCCTGATTGCATACAAATTGAAAGTGTTTAGGTTTGACCCTATATTACATGGTTTTGGTAAATCTAAAGGAAAGTTGAACAAGAAAATTGTATAGTGTATGGCCAGACTAACTGTTCTTAAAAATATTCCATTCCCCCTTCTCCTGCCTTTCCTGTGTAAAAAAAAGTTCTGTATACTTACCTTTTTTTAATCCGGTCTGGTCAACTGATCCTGCAACTCCAGCTCCTCTGCGTCATGGAGCATGCGTCGTGACATTGCTCATAGGCTCCCATGCCTCTGCCGTTGTCAGCATTCTCTCCTTTCCCCTGCAGCCACTACTCACTGACACAGGGGAGCTGGAGCTATAGGATCACATGACCAGACCCCAGAGCAGGCTAAAAAAGGTAGGTATACGGATCTTTTTTTTCACATTTTTAAGAATAGTTAGTGTTAGGCTTGAATTCCACTTTAAAGTGGTTGTAAAGTCAGGTTTTTTATCTTAATGCTTTCTATGCATTGAGATAAAAAGCCTTCTGTGTGCAGCAGCCCCCCCTCAGCCCCCCTAATACTTACCTGAGCCCCATCCAGATCCAGCGATGTTCAAGGAGTGTCTCAGCTGCCTGGGACTTCCCTCCTCATTGGTTGAGACAGCAGCGCGACGCCATTGACTCCCGCTGCTGTCAATCAAAGTCAGTCAGCCAGTGAGGAGAGAAAAGGGGCAGGACTGAGCCACAGCTCCATGTCTGAATGGACACAGGGAGTTGTGGTACGGCTCGGGTGCCCCCTTAGCAAGCTGCTTGCTGAGGGGGCACTCAACAGGAGGGAGAGGCCAGGAAAGCTGAAGAGGGATCCGAGAAGAGGAGGATCTGGGCTGCTCTGTGCTAAATCACTGCAACAGAGCAGGTAAGTATAATATGTTTGTTATTTTCAACTAAAAAAAACAAAAAACGAGACTTTAGTATCACTTTAACCACTTAACCACTAGAGCATTTTGCTGTCTTACGTCTGGGCCACTTTTGGCGATTCAGCGCTGTGCGACTTTAACTGACAATTGCGCGGTCGTGCGATGCTGTACCCAAACGGAATTTACATCCTTTTTTTCCCACAAACAGAGCTTTCTTTTGGTGGTATTTGATCACCTGTGCGATTTTTACTTTTTGCGCTATAAACAAAAAAAAGCGTTTATTTTGAAGAAATAACAATATTTTTAACATTTTTTTTATATGAAATTCCCCCCCAAAAAAATGTAAAAAACAATTTTTTTTTAATTTTTGGCCAATTTGTTTTCTGCTACCTATGTTTGGTAAAAAAAAATCACAAAAGGCATATTTTGATTGGTTTGCGCATAAGTTATTGCGTTTACTAACAAAGGGAAAGATTTCTGTCATTTTTGGTGTTTTTTTTTTTAACGCGTAATGGCGGCGATCTGCGATTTTTTTTTGCGGGACTGCGACATTGCGGCGGACAGATCGGACCCTTGACTGACATTTTTGACACTTTTGGGCGTACCAGTGACATTTCTACAGTAATCAGTGCTATATATATGCACTGTTACTGTAAAAATGACACTGGCAGGGAAGGGGTTAATTTTATTGGAGAGGGAGGGGTTAATGTATGCCTGGTGCTTACTAACGTGTGGGGGGGAGGTGACTGAGTGACACAAGGACAGATCGAGGGTTCAGCTATGCTGAACCCTGAAATCTGACCCTGCCTGTCACTTAGGAGATCCGCCCGCTCTGTTTACACAGGCGGGCGGATCTCCAAACTAGATTCCCCGACAATCGGGGAAGAGCAGCGGCGATCGCCGCTGCTCTTCCCCTGGCCCGACTCCCGCTGTGACTGAAAAAAGCGGGAGTGAGCCTCCGGCGGCGCGCGCGCGCCGCTGAGAGAGGGGAATGTCTGGTGACGTAGACCTACGTCGCCAGACGATAACGAGCCACTGTGCTGCAGTAGTAGCACAGTGAGCAGTGGTAAAGCGGTTATTTCAATGTGTTTTTTTTTTTTTTTGAGGGGGGGGGGGGGTTTGTTTGTTTTGTTAGCATTTAAAGTGATTGTAAAGTCTCAGTTTTTTTTTTTTTTTTTAACCACTTAAGCCCCGGAGGATTTGGCTGCTAAACGTCCAGGGGGTATTTTGCGATTCGGCACTGCGTGACTTTAACGGACAATTGCGCGGTCGTGCGATGCTGTACCTAAACAAATTTGGCGTCCTTTTTTTCCCACAAACAGAGCTTTCTTTTGGTGGTATTTGATCACCTGTGCGATTTTTTGATCATGCGCTATAAACAAAAAAAAAGCGTCAATTTTGCAAAAACAGCAATATTTTTCACATTTTTTTATATGAAATTCCCCCCCAAAAAAATGTAAAAATCAAAATTTTTTAACATTTTCGACCAATTTGTTTTATGCTACCTATGTTTGGTAAAAAAAATCGCAAAAAGCGTATTTTGATTGGTTTGCGCAAAAGTTATCGCGTTTACTAACAAAGGGAAAGATTTTTGTCATTTTTGTTGTTTTTTTTTTAACGCATAATGGCGGCGATCTGCGATTTTTTTTGCGGTACTGCGACATTGGTGGCGAACAGATCAGACCCTTGACTGACATTTTTGACACTTTTGGGGTTACCAGTGACATTTCTACAGTAATCAGTGCTATAAATATGCACTGTTACTGTTTAAATACACTGGTAGTGAAGGGGTTAACTTTATTTGGGAGGGAGGGGCTGTGTGTGTCCCTAGGGGCGTGCTTTCTACTGTGATTGGCTGTGGCTTGAGCTGTAAGGACACTGATCAACGTAGTAGATCTACAAGTAATCTACATAGTAGATCCGTGTGATCAGTGTCTTTACACCGAGGAGAATGACAGGCAGCTTGTTTACACAAGCTGCCTGACTTTCTCCCTCTCCCCCGCCGATCGCAGAGTGGCCGGCGGACATCGGGTCCGCCGGTCACACGCGCGGGGGGGTCCGTGACCGCGCGGGAGCGGGAGCGCGCCGCGGGAGCGCGCCGCCGGCGGCGCGCGCTCGCTCCCCAGACCCTCCCAGGCTAGTGACGTACCGATACGTCACTCTGCCTGTGAGGGGCTGACCGCCGCAGTATATAGTCGTGCGGCGGTCGGCAAGCGGTTAACCACTTAAGGATTTGGCTGCTCAATGACCAGGCCCTATTTTGCGGTTAAAGGACAATTGCGCAGTCGTGTGACGCTGTACCCTAACGAAACGAGGTCCTTTTTTTCTCACAAATATTGCTTTCTTTTGGTGGTATTTGATCACCTGTGCGATTTTTATTTTTTGCGCTATAAACAAAAAAGAGCGACAATTTTGAAAAAATGACAATATTTTTCAAATTTTTTTTATATGAAATTTAAAAAAAAATGTAAAAATCGAATTTTTTTAACATTTTAGGCTAATCTGTTTTCTGCTACATATTTTTGGTGAAAAAAATTGCAATAAGCGTATTTTGATTGGTTTGCGCAAAAGTTATTGCATTTACTAACTACTGGAAATATTTCTGTCATTTTTATTGTTTTTTTTTTTACTAGTAATGGCGGCGATCTGCATTTTTTTTTTTTGCAGGACTGCGACATTGGGGCGGACAGATAGGACCCCTAACTGACATTTTTGACACTTTTGCGGGTACCAGTGACATTACTACAGTAATCAGTGCTAAAAATATGCACTGTTACTGTAAAAATGACATTGGCAGGGAAGAGGTTAACATTACTGGTGATCAGTGGGTTAAATGTATCCCTAGGGGCGTGATTCTAGCTGTCAGGGAGCGTGGCTTGTAAAGTAATCACAGAGACATGTGATCCTATATAGCAGGATCACATAGCCTCTGTGATCACTTCAGGGAGAATGACAGGCGGCTGTGTTTACATCAGCCGCCTGTCTTTCTCTCTCAGCTGCGGGAGATCGCGAGTTACCGGCGGCCATCGGAGCCGCAGGTCACACGCACTGGCTCCCCAGCTGACGAGCGGGGGCGGGAGTGCGCCGGCGGCAGAGCCACATAACTTGCTGTTATGGGGTTGGAGGATATAATCAAAACACTACATGTGCAGTGCTGCATTGAGATCTGTGACTCCCTTTGCTGTGGTGACAGATAGGACTTGTGGCCTTTCCATTCACAGATCTGTGAATGGATGATGTGGGGGGAGCCACACAAAGCCACACTAATATAAAAAATCAACCGGGTGCTTAAAGCGGAGTTCCAGCCATTTCACTCACCTGTCCAACGGTCCAGCGATGCGGCCGCCCGAAGCCTCGATCCTCTCCCTCGGCGCCGGCATCACTGCTGTGGGCACCCGGCTGTGACAGTTTGCGGCTTCACAGCCGGGTACCCACTGCGCATGCACGAGTCGCGCTGCGCGTCTTGATTGGCCGGCAATCTTCTGGGACCTCTGACATGTCCCAGAAGATTGCAGGGAGGGAGGGGGAGAGGAGAACTTCCGTTCAGGGCGCCGCGGCGCTCTGAGCGGAAGTGGGAGCGGGTACCTGTCAAAACTAGGTACCCGCTCCCCCCCCCCCCCCCCAAAAAAATGACACGCCAAATGTGGCATGTCAGGGGGTTAGAATACCTAAAGCGGAAGTTCCACTTTTGGGTGGAACTCCGCTTTAATATGAGTGTAAGAGAAGCTCAGCTTATTCCCACATGACTGACATGAATAGCTTGACTCCGCCCATACATATAGGGTTGCAGAGCATTATGCGAGTGTTAAAACCAAACCCATATACTGTTCACGTGCATGGATGTCAGTCCTACACCTCTACTCCACATCCTCCTGGTTATTTTACACATTAACCTCTCCGTGCCAGAGGTACTCAAGGCTTTAAAGGCTTTACACATTGTCCAAATAGAAGCTCCAGAAGCCCAACCATCCACCTGATTTCCATGAGACTGGGGGGCCAGGGCCACCTACTGTAATGCATGGTATATGAGCTCTGAACCTCAGAGCAGGGACTCCTTGTCCTCCATTACCATCCACTCTAGAGCCGACCAGGCTTGCACTGGTAAAACACAACACTCTCCCCATGACAATGACTGTACTTTACACATCACTCCCGTTGGAACACCAGAGGCTTCCTGTTGCAAATGTAGTTTCTTTACTTTTAAGCCATTAGCAAACAGTCCATAATAATGGTGAGGTAGAACATATCAGTCTGTTACATCATGGCATCTTGCAAAACAGTGGAAGAACAAGGTGGTACTCACAACCAGTTCCTGTAAACCAAGGGCAAAGTTCTGCACATTCCCTCTCAGGAAGGGGAGAACACGCCAAGACCCTTCAGCTCTCCTCTCCTTCTGTGGCGCCAGGCAGAGAGTCCCTCTGACCCAAGCTCCACTCGCTATATAAGGTCACCCCATGTTACTACCCCACCGCTAGGAGAAGCAACCCTTAACGTCAAACTTTATCCTCTGTGACACGAGGAGACACTGTCACTGTAAAAACAGTAATTTAAAGGACACAGTGTGCACAAAGTGTGCACTTTGGCTCCGTGCAGGACTACAGAGTGTAGCTGTGGAGAGGAGAAAACTGCTTTTGCAGCTTTCTCCAGCTTTTGGTATTACTGGATTGGGCTCTGTAGTTGGGAGATTCCACAGTGTCTTGGGTGGGATGGAATCTCTAACCCTTTGTCCGGGTTTTGTGGAGGACCAGCAGGGTGTGTGCTCAGGTGCACACAGCCTTTATAATGAAGGTATAGGAGGACCTCAGGGCTCCCAGTTAAAGACTGCTCAAGGGAGACAGGTGGTCTCCAGTAGTCGGAGAGGCTGCATGTGGCAGCCAAAGCCTGTGTGTCTGTGGGAGACAGTACCGTGCTTAAAAGGAAATTCAGCACGACTCTCAGGATGGAATTGCACAAGTAAAACAGTTCAAACATCTGAGTCGCATGTGAAAGTGGTCCAGTGCTGAGGAGATCAATGCGATTCCAAAAAACATATGAAGATGACTGTGGTGCTGTAAACTGGTCCTAGGGCTCTCCAATTGTGATGGGTCAAGCATGCTCCCCTCACCAGGACCGCACTTACCAGAATTCCTAACCCCTACAGGGGTAATGCGCCTGTAATCCGGGCCAGATATGGTATTTATGGACTGCAATCTCCTATCGCATGACTCCTTAAGGTAACGTGGCCAATAAATCCAGGGGTGCTCCAGACATATATATGAGGAAAAGAGGCTCGTATAGTGTAGTACCGTTAATTCGAATAAATAATTTTATTGAAAATTTACTCACAAAACAATCTTGAATAAAAGGCAATAAACTGACAACTTCGTGCTGTCTCGCTGTGTTGGTGGAGTCCTTCCAGAATGCGATACCTTCCACACAACCGGAAGTGCGTTCCACGAAGGCGGAAGTGACGCTGTGATGCTCTGCGAGTTTTGTCCAACTGACGTCATCACATCTTAAATACTTGACTATATATCCTACTCGGATTATAGATAGGTGGTAGGCTGCAGCCAATTCTTCCTTTTTTCTTCCTTTTTATCATATACACGTATTCATATCTCTATATCCTAGCGTGGAATTTTCTCTTTTTTTAAAGGGTAACCACTTTTGTGGGGGAAAAAAATTAGAAGCCGAAAAAAGAATAGTATTGCAAATACAATTGTGACACAAATTATATTGTAATTGAATGTTATTAAAAAATTACCTTTTTTTTTTTTCATTCTGCAGCTGTTGTAATTTTCTCTAAAATGCAAAGCTATCTGGCTACCTGGAGGTGTGTACACAAGCCTCCCCCCCCCCCCCCCCCCCCGAAACATAATTTCCTACTTAAGTGGTTGACTCACTGATTTTCCCAGAAGTCTACACTAAGATACAAGTGAGATCTCAGGCATCCCTACAACATAAATTTAATTTTTGGTTAGATACTCCTAAAAGGAAATCACGTCTAAAGGGATGCAGACCCTGCAATTTTCCTCAATAGAGCCCTGCAGGTGTAGCAGGTGATTGATAATTACGAAATCACTCCCTTTAGATTCACTTACCACAGGAACACAAACACACAGTGATTTTTTCAGAATAACAAAATGTAGGAATCTGCAACAAAATCCTTGCAATGTACATAGATCACCCAGAGGAAATGTTTTTTTTTTCCCCAACAAAAGCGTAGTTACTCTTTAAAGTGGAAGAAATACCTAACTATAACTATTCCTAAAAATGTCCCCCCCCCCCCTTCTACCTACCCTGCATACCTTGAATAAAAAAGATCTTAGCTATTTTTATTCTGTTCTAGTCCAGTCAAGTCATCCCGCAGCTCTGGCTCTGTCTCTTTACCAGCGAGTAGCTGCTGCAGAGGAAAAGAGGGAGCGCCGACAACAGCTGGACCATGAGCGTCTATGGTTGATGTCACAGATCCCAGAATTCACAGCCATTGTTGCGTGCTCCCTTACACAGAGCTGAATCATATGGTTGGACCGAGGCAGAATGAAAATAGGTAATTACGCAAATCTTTTTTAAACAGTTTAGGCAGGATAGGTAGGAGGAGGGGGGGAGGGAACATTTTTAAGAATAGTTACAGTTAGGGTTTTCTTCCACTTTCAAGCGGAACTTTACCAAGAAAAACTTGATAAAAAAATAATGTTATTTATCTTTATCTTTATCAAGGAATGTACATCCCACATTGATAATTATGCTGACAACATTACGGTGTGCTGTAAATTTTCTCCAGCATTGTTTCTATTTCTTCTTGCTGGGGGATACCATTTTTTTTGAAGCCCAGAGCCCCTGTTACATTCCTGGAATGCCAGGATTGTTCATTGTCACAATTGCTTGTGTCTTCCACCAAACTGTCAAACCATAAAATGACTCATGTCATAACTAATCCTATGTGCAGCGCCATGGCAGTTGCAGATCAAACAGAAGCAGCTTCCTTGGCTGTAAAGGACAGGAGGGATTAATTCTGCTTAAAGGTTGTCAGCAGATCAGCCTCTACAAATTTGAAAGTGCCTAAAAATAGAGAGCAACTGAGTATGTGCAGTGCATAATGAGACAGTGTATTATTGGATTTTAAAAAGTATAGGCCTCCTCTTTTTTAATGTTTTACAAAGCTATACCCGCAAAACGGGCCAGCCTGAAGCAATCTAGCAGGACTCAATGTTCTGAATAAAGTTCCACTTTAAAGAAAAGGTTTGTTTTGGAATATATTTGACATAAATCTACCCTGTACATGAAAAATTTTAATTCATAACACAGCTCAATTATTATATAGGTTTATTATGAACTCCCAAAGGAGAACTGACGTTTCTAGAGAGTAAGACATTCTGTTCCTCCTATACTTGGAGCCTTCAGCTCTGGTGGGTCTGCTGTGGTGTTCCTGGCACCATGCTCTCATAGCAGTTAACTAAAGTGTCTCATGCCAGAATTTACCATCCTGCTTTTCAGCTTTGGCCAGAAAACACATTTTCTTCTTTTAAAGACTGTTCTGGGTGTGGTTAGCACATTTTAAGATAGTTAGTTGTTATTATAATCCTATTGCAGGAAATGTCCGTGGATGGTTGCAAATGAAGACTCAAAGTAAAAAGACAACCATAAGCGCAAATGTATAAAATTAGTCTGTCCCCTCTTCATTCACGCATTTATTAAGTCGAAAATGTGAGAACTTTATGAAAATAAATTAGAAATTTGTGGTGGATCTAGCAGTAATGTCAGTTTTTAGCACAAATAAAAAAATAGTTATGTAAGACCTTACTTTTTGAGCAATGCTTTGTTTCTAGGAAAACATAATACATAAGGCAATACTTTACACAACTGCCTAAAATTTTTCATATGGATTGAATATATTTTCCTTCCCCTACTATTTTGCACAATCTTCTGATAATAGCCAAGGAGACTGTAAGCAGGTTCAAATCATGCTAGTTAGGTGCTGCCCTGGACAGGAGGGTGGGGGTTAATGCCTTTTCTGGTTCTTTGGTTTTGGCAAGTTGTCTTTGGGTTCTGTGTTATAAGAAGGGGGACAGGAATGTGGTCCGGAACAGAGAGCCCCTGAGAAGAGAAATCAAGAGGCTGTGAGAGAACCCCGTAAGGGAGAAGATCGGAAAACAGCACCTGGGAGGGGTAAAAAAATGTCACCTGCTACTTCTGTAATGTAGAAGGTCCTCTGTATCTGGTGCTTGTCCCTGAAGATTCCAACACTGGGAAGTGCCAATAATGCATTCCCTGTTCATACATGGACTCTACCTTTGCAGGTGTGACGGGGCAAGTAAAGCTTTGAAACCTTGTTCCCACCTGGTCTAAAGTTACTAAGGGACTTAATGCAAGTAACCAGCACATATAGTCTATGGCTT
Source organism: Pelophylax lessonae (assembly GCF_965119305.1). Classification (NCBI taxonomy): domain Eukaryota; kingdom Metazoa; phylum Chordata; class Amphibia; order Anura; family Ranidae; genus Pelophylax; species Pelophylax lessonae. The sequence continues at coordinate 154,212,777 of NC_138771.1, forward strand.
GGGTCATTAAGCACATTGGGGTATGAAGACAGCTTCTTAAGAATTTACACAGTGTGGAGTACAAGCATGTGGTTTCCTAGGGTAAGAGAATTTCACCAAGCATAAACAATAACTCGCCCTAGCTCCACCGCACTGTGAGAAGATAAAGAGCTAAGTGTCGGTGCTCAGGCTGAACGTCCAAACCAAATGTTATATGAATAAAGCCGGCACACGAAAAGGCTTCTTCCAAGTAAAATTCTTTATTCCAACATGGATAGCGGTGACAACATGACAATACTGATGCGTTTCGGCTTTACGCCATGCTATGAGGAAGGCGTAAAGCCGAAACACGTCAGCATTTGGCATGTTGTCACCGCTATCCAAGTTGGAATAAAGAATTTTACTTGGAAGAAGCCTTTTCGTGTGCCGGCTTTATTCATATAAAATTTTACCAAGCAGCCTGTCATTAAGCTTGTACATATGGGACAGCCTCTTGCAGGAGTGGGTTGTTGTTAGCACTCTCTCCATGAGCAGGTCCATCTCCCATAGCAACGCCAGACTCGCACCGCAGAGGTCCCCAGCCTGTACACAGGTTTGGAAGAGTTAAGTGAAGTGCATGCATGGAGTCAATACTAGGTGTTAGAATTATGCTTTATTTAAACGTCAGATAGTCAAGCTTAACCATTTGCCAAACAGCCGCCATAGTTTTACTGCGGCAGGTCGGCTCTATTACACAAATCAACGTACCTGCCAGCATCATTAGTACAGTAACAGTGCATCATTTTAGCACTGATTACTGTAGTAAAGTCACTGGTCCCCCCAAAAGTGTCAGGTGTTCGATCTGTCCGCGGCAATGTCGCAGTCCCGCTAAAAATTGCTGATCGTTGCCATTACTAGTAAATTCATAAAAATGACATAAACCTATCCCCTAGTTTGTAGACAGGATAACTTTTGTACAAACCATTCAATATACCCTTTTTGGGATTTGTTTTACCAAAAATATGTGGCAGAATACCAATTGGCCTAAATTGATTTAAAAAATTAGATTTTTTTTTGGGGGGGGGGGGGGATTTTTTATAGCAAAAAATAAAAAATGTTGATTTTTTTTTTTTTTTCAGAATTGTCGCTCTTTTTTGTTTATAGCACTAAAAATAAAAATACTACCAAAAGAAAGCTCTATTTGTGGAAAAAAAAGTCACACAACCGCACAATTGCCAGTTGAAGTAACGCAGTGCTGTATCGCAAAAAATGGCCTGGTCATTAAGGGGGTAAAACCTTCCAGTCCTTAGGTGGTTAATTTAATGTTGGAGTTATACATTAACTTATAATTCTACTGAAAGTCTCTCCCTTTGCAGCTTAGATATTTTTGCTGTTAAGGATGTAAATTTCCTCCCATTGTTATCTGAGTTGTGAGAACATTTTTGTTTGCACAGTATTTTGCTATTCTAAAAAAGTTGTTTCATGAGTTTGCTTTCCTGTTGTATATACATCTCTTACGTGAAGAAATATTTTTTGTGTCTTTTGCTGGCGATTATGGTAAAGGACTTTATCCTGTTACAGTGCTTTGCAAAAGTATTCAGCCCCTTGAACTTTTCGACCTTTTGCCACATTTCAGGCTTCAAACATAAAGATATAAATCTGTAATTTTTTGTGAAGAATCAAAAACAAGTGGGACACAATCATGAAGTGGAACGAAATGTATTGTATATTTCAAACTTTTTTTAACAAATAAAAAACTGAAAAATTGGGCGTGCAAAATTATTCAGCCCCCTTAAGTTAATACTTTGTAGCGCCACCTTTTGCTGCGATTACAGCTGTAAGTCGCTTGGGGTATGTCTCTATCAGTTTTGCACATCGAGAAATTTTTGCCCATTCCTCCTTGCAAAACAGCTCGAGCTCAGTGAGGTTGGATGGAGAGCGTTTGTGAACAGCAGTTTTCAGTTCTTTCCACAGATTCTCGATTGGATTCAGGTCTGGACTTTGACTTGGCCATTCTAACACCTGGATATGTTTATTTGTGAACCATTCCATTGTAGATTTTGCTTTATGTTTTGGATCATTGTCTTGTTGGAAGACAAATCTCTGTCCCAGTCTCAGGTCTTTTGCAGACTCCATCAGGTTTTCTTCCAGAATGGTCCTGTATTTGGCTCCATCCATCTTCCCATCAATTTTAACCATCTTCCCTGTCCCTGCTGAAGAAAAGCAGGCCCAAACCATGATACTGCCACCACCATGTTTGACAGTGGGGATGGTGTGTTCAGGGTGATGAGCTGTGTTGCTTTTACGCCAAACATAACATTTTGCATTGTTGCCAAAAAGTTTGATTTTGGTTTCATCTAACCAGAGCACCTTCTTCCACATGTTTTGTGTGTCTCCCAGGTGGCTTGTGGCAAACTTTAAATGACACTTTTTATGGATATCTTTAAGAAATGGCTTTCTTCTTGCCACTCTTCCATAAAGGCCAGATTTGTGCAGTATACGACTGATTGTTGTCCTATGGACAGAGTCTCCCACCTCAGCTGTAGATCTCGGCAGTTCATCCAGAGTGATCATGGGCCTCTTGGCTGCATCTCTGATCAGTCTTCTCCTTGTATGAGCTGAAAGTTTAGAGGGACGGCCAGGTCTTCGTAGATTTGCAGTGGTCTGATACTCCTTCCATTTCAATATTATCGCTTGCACAGTGCTCCTTGGGATTTTTAAAGCTTGGGAAATCTTTTTGTATCCAAATCCGGCTTTAAACTTCTCCACAACAGTATCTCGGACCTGCCTGGTGTGTTCCTTGTTCTTCATGATGCTCTCTGCGCTTTAAACGGACTTCTGAGACTATCACAGTGCAGGTGCATATATACGGAGACTTGATTACACACAGGTGGATTCTATTTATCATCATTAGTCATTTAGGTCAACATTGGATCATTCAGAGATCCTCACTGAACTTCTGGAGAGAGTTTGCTGCACTGAAAGTAAAGGGGCTGAATAATTTTGCACGCCCAATTTTTCAGTTTTTTATTTGTCAACAAAGTTTGAAATATCCAATAAATTTCGTTCCACTTCATGATTGTGTCCCACTTGTTGTTGATTCTTCACAAAAAAATTACAGTTTTATATCTTTATGTTTGAAGCCTGAAATGTGGCAAAAGGTCGCAAAGTTCAAAGGGGCCGAATACTTTCGCAAGGCACTGTATGTAGGATTATATTCTTATTAAATGTAGAATATGACATGTATAGACTAGAAATATATCCTGGTTATATCCTGTTTTGTATACTGTATATAAGACTCCAAAGATTGGAATTAAAAGTAAGTAACACATTCACTATGCTCTTGGGTGTGAGTGAGTTGCTTCCAGGGCCCTGAAGTCTGGACGTGTAGAATGGAAAGATATGCCGCCAAAGATTAGTAGAGACTACATAGACAAATAATATAGAAAGGGAAAAATCCCTAAGGAAGATAGATACAGTTGCAGTTCTGAGATAATCTTTTATTTATAATCAAGTAATATATAAGGGAATATTGATATTATGTATCATTAACTTGTTATATATCAGGTATAGTATTACTTTACTAGGTGCATGGCGGGACCCCATACCGTTACTGGGAGTGAGGTAGTAGTGATATGCTGGTGGAGAGGGCATTGTCTCCATGTGTTCCTCCTAAATGCACAAGTGTTTGTGTTGGTGTACATGATATCAAGAGGGTTTTACTAGAGTTTGTTCATGTTTAGCATCAACTGGGTCGTGACTCGTGAGTGTGGCTCAAGTAAAGGTACCCTGTGTGTATGGCAGTGACCCAATGTGCCTAGCTGGTGGAGTTAGAAAAGAAGAAGCCATTTTTGGTTCTGTCATCCTAAAAAACCAATTTGGGTCAGACTGGGTTTGTGGCTGTTATCAGTATGGAAGGGAGGTCTTTGTGTATCACAGGTGTGCATTTGAGGATAACACCAGCTCAGCTCAATACACTTCTTGCAACAGCACTGGCCAGCAGAAAACTCGATTTCTGCAATATTACAAGCTTCTCCGTCTAACTTTTGGGTTCAAAACTGATTGAATTTTCTTATACCAGCATGTTTATGGTTCAGGGATAGTAATAATTCAAGACATGAAGGCTGTGTACAGTCACTGTATGGAAAGACCGCCATCACTACTTTTTTCCAATCATGGTGATGCTTGTTTGATGGCTGAAGTATTCACTCAACAGCAGGTAGGAGAGGTAAGAAAAAAGAAATACTCTCAAGTATACTCTCAAAGTCACTGACAACTTTGACTAGCTGTACAACCTCTAGACCTTTAGTTCACACCTGAACGATTTTCAGCTTGAAGCTTGTAGCTTTAAAATGCTCAACAAGCCAAATCCTATTCATTTCAATGGCCCCTGTTCCCATATGAGCGTTCTGTCCCCTGAAGCAAAACGCCTATCACTCAAAAAATGTGCACAAGCCTCTTTTTGTCAGATTAGAGGCAGATTGGGCCCCATAGACTTCAATAGAAACGCCAGACTTGAGCGTTTTACAAGCGTTTTGTCACACGTTTTCTGCTCAAACAGCAGCTCTCCATCCATAATTTCCTCTCCCACTCCTCCCCCCAATTGCTTTCTATTGGCTAAAGCTGAAGCTATAAAGCCTTTGTAATACACTTCTAAAAATGTTTGTAAAAAGCTGCAAAAACACTTTAAAAAAAAAAAGCCATAAAAAACACCAGTAAATTGCTTATTGGGTGTGAATGGAAACCATTTCTTGTTCTTATTGCTCAGATAAGAAATAAACCTGATACTGTATATAAGTACTAAAATGAGCCTGTTGTTTGGGGCTTACTTGTTTTGTATGCTTTACAAATGTGTTTGATAAAAATGATCTGAACTAATACAAAAAAAAGTATAAAAATAATTAAAACGAATAGAGATTGAAAGAGAAAGAGATATCTAGAGAAGTGTAGAAAAAGGTTCCTGTACTATGAGATGGAGATTAAGCTATTTAAATATAAACCGCAACAGATAATCTATGGAAAGGATCCAAATTGACTTCTTCTGTGTCCTGTTCTGGAACAAGCCTCTAGGGGATATCAGTGCGAGGATACACGTCATATTTTGTATGTAGCCCTACTCCCTTGGGAGCTGCTGGTTACGGATTCCTCTGGGTTACCCATAGCAACAACTTGACAACATAGCATATTCGAAGTGCTTAGCTCCATCAGAAAACAGTCCAGGGATTTTGTTTTTTGTTGATTTATTTGAGAACTGGGATAGGAGAAGGTATGAATAGAATATTACAACTGAACAAACTATGCACAATTGCTGGCACTTCTATGTAACGCTGAGTGCGGCAAGGCCGCTGCTTCACCTTGTCACTTTAGTGAAGAAGAATTAACTGACCTGTACTGCACTGTGAATCACTCTTCAGGGTCCTACTCGGCACCCCCTTTGTCCCTACTCTTCAGGGTTATAAACGGCACCCCGTTTTACTCTGACACTCTTTGTGAGCTGGCCCCTTGATCCTCTGACTTCACTGGAGGGGTCCCCCTTCCTGGGCAGACCCTTTGGCAAGTCCCTTGGTACTCACGGACACTGTTTTTCCCGGAAGACTCTGCCAGCAGCTCCACTGTCAGCTCCACTGGATCCTCTGCAGCTCAGCTCCACACCTGGTTCACTAGGCCGACTGGCTAAGACCACTTTCCTCATGCTGCAGGAGGAGAGACAAGCCATCAGCCTCCTCCTGGGACTCTGCTTCCTGCCAAAGACGCCCTGTCACATCTCCCGCTGGCCTTTATGAGCAACCCCAGGATGCACTGCAAGAGTGCCCACCCACTGAGACTCCCACAAAAGCCAATGTGTCACTGGCTGGGTTTCCTCCACTGTCCAACAAGCTCCCTTATTGGATACAGTGGGGGACACTCCCTCAGATCCAGTGAATCACACCTAGAAACATGCAACAGGCAACCTAATAGATTAGGCTCCCCTAATAAGAAGAAGGAGCATTAGATGCTTTTACTTAGCACCTACCTAGGAGGGTGCTACATGTACAATACCTAATGATTCCAAATCTGCACACACAATACGATTAGCAGTTCTTCGTTCTCAATGCAAGCATTAAACAATAGCTTCCTAAATCTGTGCCTAAAATGACTAATTCTTCTTTATCTAAAATAAAAAAATGCAACAATCATTTTATTTGTTAACAAATACATTTGCACTTAAAGTAAACCAAATGACTAAGATCTTATTTAAAGCAGTATTATACCCAAAAGCAAATATTTATTATATTGCAGCTTACCAATTATTAGATGTGATGGGTGCACTAGTTTTCTTTTTTAGATTTTCTTTCTTTTTTTTTTTATCTGGGGATCCAGCCAGTATGTCTGTTGTTCTTCAACAGAGCAATCTGTCCTGCAAATGTAGTAATTAGAGTGTTGAGACAAACCATTTACCACTGACAGGGGTGCTTACAATGGTCAGATTTTATTTATTCTTGTAAAACCTTTTTTCTCAAAAGAAAAAAAAAACTGATGTAACTTCTTATATAGTATTTGCTGGAGTATGGCTTCAGTTTGTTAGTTTATTTAAACCTGTTAGTACATCTAACACTCCCCTCCCCCAGACTGACAATGCTGCTGTCCAAAGGTGGCCCCATGCTCATTCGTCCAGGGTGGGGGCACTCTAATATTTTAGGTGTGTTACTTCCAGACCACCAGGTGAAAACATAGGGGAAAAGCCTAGCATAAAATGAATGCAGCCACCACATCTAAGGATTGGTAAATTGCATAATATTACAGTTTGGGTTTAACCCTTTCGCGCCTAGGGGTAAAACAAATCCTAATGCCCAAGCCCAATTTTGCAAATTAAAACTGTACATATCATTACAACTGCTTTGTGCATCCAGGTGGATTATACCAAGGTTATTTATTATTTGGTGGTAAATGGTAATGATATCGCCTGATTTTTTTTTTTTCAATATCAAAGGAAAACTGGCCCAAAATAGTAAAAATAATTCAGACGTTTTGGGTCACAATCGCTGGAACGGGGCCCAGGGTTCTCGGTGCGACTCTCTGTGCTAGGAGCCGTGTGGTTCGCTCCCAGCACAAAGGGAAATGTGCAAATATGCGACCCCATGGGAAAAAAGCCCAGTCCAGTGGGGTCGCATATTTGTGTTATGTTGGCACCAAGGAGTTAAGCTTTAACATTGTAACTTTGAAAGTCGTTTTCAGTCATTTTAAATCTGCAGCTTTCATTGTTTAGGTCATTCCTGTTATAGGGTAACAACTGTCTCCCAATTGTGCTCCTGCAATGTCACCCTTGTGGTTACAAACTTTCCATGCCAACATACTATACATTGTTCAAGCACGGTCCATTGCTGTCACTATCAGGAATCCAGTCTGGGGAAATGATGTGCAGCCAGTGCTGGAGAGGGTGCATGGAGATATGAAGTAGATGAAAGAGGCAATTGTTTATGATGCTCAGAGCTTCAGCAAACCAAATGTCATCATTAGGTATTAGATCTACTTTTAACCACTTGACCTCCAGAAGATTTACCCCCCCCCCTTCATGACCAGGCCCTTTTTTAAGACACAGCACTGCTTTAACTGACAATTGCTTGGTCACACTGTACATAAATGACATTTATGTCATTTTTTCCCCACAAATAGAGCTTTATTTTGGTGGTATTTGATTATCACTGGGTTCTTTTATTTATTTTTGTATTTTTTTGCGCTATAAACAAAAAACTTTTGAAAAAAAACAATAATTTTCTTACTTTCTGCTATAAAGGGGGCGAGAGGAGCTGCAGATTGGAATGGATAGCTCCTCCCACCCCCTGCCCTGCTGATAGGACACACCGACTGATCACAGCCTCTGCCCTGCCAAAGGTAGGAGTCCTGTGCAGGGGAGGCAGAGATTGGAATATTAAGTGTGATGTTAAAGAGGAAAGGAGAGGGGGGGGGGGGCAGACTGCAGGGGCACTATGATGGAGGAGACCATGATTGCTAGGCGCACTGTGATATAAAGGGGACTGCACTGTAAAGGGGCACTGTAATGATAACAGTGCCCCTTTACAGTGCAGTTCCCTTTATATCACAGTGCCCCTTTTACAGTGCAGTCCCCTTTACATCACAGCCCCCCTTTACATTACAGTGGCCCCCTTACAGAGCAGTCCCATTTACATTTCAGTGCCCCCTTTATATCACAGTGCCCCTTTTACAGAGCAGTACCCGTTACATTAATGTAAAGGGGGCTGTGATGTAAAGGACACCGCACTGTAAAGGGGTACTGTGATGTAAAGGGAGCACTGTAATGTAAAGATAACTTCACTGTAATGTAAAGGGGGGCTGTGATTAGACATGTGCATGACTAAAAAAAATTGTTTTGTTTCATTTAGATTAGTTTCATTTAGATTTGTTAATCTGGTTACTTAGTTTCGTTAAATTTGGTTGATTTGTTCAATTCGTATTTGGGATTCGTATTCGTAATTTATATTCGGAATACGTTTTATGTCTTTTTCGAATTTTCTTCAAATTTACCAATTTTTGTTTTCTACTCAAAACGTTCAAATCGATACATTTTGAATTGATCAAATCAAAAACTATAATTTTTTTTTTTGTTTTGGATTCGAATGTGGCAAAGTGAACAAACAAAAGAAAAATCTTCATCAAATGATTACAACGACTCTTTAAATCATCTTTTGGCTTAACAAAAACAGCATTATTTCGACATGGTACTCTAATAACACACACAGTCTTTGATTTCAGAAATATGTTTACAGTTTGAATTCAACTGGAATTCAATGTAAAATTTAATTCAAATTTCAATACAAATTTATGAAATTCAGACAAATGTCGTTTCGTTATCCGGGGCATTCAGAAAACTTTGTTTATACTGTAATTCAGGTACAGTAAAACCTTGAATTGAGAGTAACTTGGTTTGAGAGCGTTTTGCAAGACAAGCAAAATTTTTTTTATAAATTTTGACTTGATGACTGAGCGATGTCTTAAAATACAAGTAACGTCACAACTGAGTTACATTTATTGAAGGTATAATATTTAGCCACTCACATAGTTGATTAAAACAGGCACATCTACAGTAAGTATGCAGGCATCTGGGGTAAAGCTGTCCACATAGACCGTCCTCAACGCCATTGACTTCCTTCCTTCTACGCTGCTCTCCACGAGCGCTTCAAGCCTCACTTTCACATCGTTCTACTGCAGGGTAGTCTTCCCGGTCAGGACTGCAGACTGATGGTGGTGAGAGCCGGCGGTGAGGACAGTCTATGTGGACAGCTTTACCCCGGATGCCTCCATACTCAGATGTGCCTCTTTTAATCATCAACCATGTGAGTTGCTAAATGTTGAACCTTCAATAAATGTAACCATATTGCTACACTTAGAGGTGCCTCTCTTCTCTTTTATACACTGTAGTTCCTGCTGGATTTTGCTTCCAATCCCCTTGTGGCGGCTGCTATTTGTTTGGAAGGACATTTTATGCTTACACAACCTATCACATTGCTATAATCTTTTTATATGGACAATAAACTGAAGGATTTATAAATAAATGGTTGTAGAACAATTTATCTGAGTTTCCATTATTTCTTATGGGGAAATTTGCATTGATATAAGAGTGCTTTGGATTACAATTATGTAATGGAATTATGCTCGCAATCCAAGGTTTTACTGTATTTGGATATATTCGGAACGAAACGAACCGCACATGTCTAGCTGTGATGTGAAGGGAAACTGAGGACACTGATATAAAGGGGGGACTGTGCTGTAAAGGGGGGCTGAGGACAGACTCCGTGAATAGCCCCTATTCAATCCCGCCGGTCCCTGTGAAAATTGGCTGCCGTGAAACCGGTCCCTGGTGCTAAAGTAGTTGGGGACCGCTGTTTTAAGGAACAGATCCTAAAGTGGTCATTATGTACGTAGGACAATACCCAGCTGGCTAACAATCCTATAAACATTTCTGTACTCTAAACAGTTGCTGTATAAAGGGGGCTGAGGAAGCAGTCAATCACTTGGACTGGAGCAGTGATCTGGGTGAAGCACGCACTGTGTGCCTTTCTGCCTCCGCTCACATATCAATGTGTACACTCGCACAAATACAGTGCATGGATTCTGGGCTTTTTAGCTGTCCAGATACACTTGCACAAGATACACTTGCAATTGTCAACATACTCTGTCAGCCAAAAGGATATGATTGCCGTTATATTTTAGAGTACTAAAAACGAAACAGAAAATGCAGCAAAGCTGTCACTTTTCATTAGCGGATAGCATGGTGTTGTAGAGCACAGGGAGGCATTTACTGGAAGAATTTCCATGGCTGGACTGTTGCACTGCTCCTGCTGACATTATACAGCTGTTGAATCTTTTCTGTTTTGACAATCTTTTTATGTAATAGCGTATACCATCTACAAGTGTGTGCAGGTGGGTACATTATTTTTAGTCCATATCATTCAGTGGATTGTTGGAGTGAGGCAGGAATCTTTGTGAAAGCTGAGTTGGCAGTTTGCCAGGACACTGGAGCATTGGGGCCCCCTAAGTGCCCTTTATTTGTATTACTTACTGAATAATTTACTGACCCCTCTGATCATTCCCTGGTCTGTTCTTAAAGTAACACGACACAATATCCTTATTCACCGAAATCAATCCACTGCCTAATGATCCTGTAATCTATTCTTCATTACATCATTTCTAAAACCGGCCATACATGGGTCGAATTCCGAAATCATTTTCTTTAGAAAATCTTAATGGTGACCACACACTCGTCAAAAATTTGTTCAAAAATTTGTCATTTTGTTTGTTTTTCGGCCAGGTAATGACACAAACGTTGTGACGTTTTTCAGCCAAAAAAATGAAGGACAAGTTTGAAAAATTTCTGCCGAACGAACAATATATTAAAAGGTTAATGTGTTTCTTGTCCGAACTGTTTTCACTAGGCATATGTGACAAAACTAGCAAAAAACTGATTAATTTATGTCCTCGGCCATGAGCGAAAACAATAGTGCCATCATGTAATGACCAAATTATGATCGATAAATCGTTCAATGTTACATATGGGCAGTGCAAAACTTTTAACGAACCAGAAACACATTAATCTTTATCATTCGTTTGTCAGAATTTTTCAACTTGTTCTTTCAATTTTTCGGCTCTGAAAAGTTAAAAACAATTTTCTATTTGTGCCCATTAAGTGGATAAAAAAACGAGCAAACAATCCAAATGACAGATTTTCTAATAATTTTTTGGCTAGTGTATGGCAAGCATAAGAATTTTAATTTTAATTTCACACTATTAGTGGGCCTCAACAATGGCCGATTTTGGTGTGGCCATGGAATTTGAGTGACAGGGCATGTTGGAAATGTTTTAAAAAGCTAATGATTTTGTAATCAATGATGAGAAAATCATGCGAGAAATATAATAAAAAAAGAAATGTGCATGAGCACAAGAGAAGAAAATTCCCAGAAAGAAAAGAAGATTCCCAACCAAGAAAATTATTTTTTTTAGCAACATGAGTGTAAATTAAAGACTTGGTTGGTCAAATTTCGAAATCAATGATGGCAATGATGGATCAGATCACAAAAACTTCTGATTTTTGAAAATAAATTTTGTTCAGAATTCGACCCATGTATGACCTGCATAACTCTGTTTTTCTGCTATCTTGTAGTCTACAGTCCATCTCAGGAATGTGCATGAGAGGGTGGCTACATTCCTACATACAGTGGGACCATTGAGAACAAATGTAGCCACCCTCGACTATCAGAAAGTCCCATCACAGCAGCTCTTTCTGTCCTGATATTACTGGCCACCAGGACTAATGGAAAGGTCGACTGTCCCAATCAGGGACAAAGATGGCTGTAAAAACCTGGCAGAGATTGTAACACTTCCCTGTTGCATCCAATACTATTGCGCATTGACCTGCTTTGAAATTCACATGAATGGGCTGCAACAAGTGCGCACAAGTGTGGCCTCAAGGCAGGAAAGAGACATGAGAGACAGAGTCCTGCAACACAATAAAATGTAAAGATTTACTTATGAGAGAAATTAAAGAAAGTGGAGGAAGGGAAGCTATTAGGCCTCATGTATACAGGGCCAAACAAAAAGCCACTTTCACAGACATTTGACTATTATTCAGCCCCAAAACCCACCTCTATGTTAGCCTAGGTGGCCATGCACATAAAGGTGTTTACAGGCTTGTTAGAAAGGGCTGAAAAAAAAAAAACATTACTTGTGTATTTGGGAGAGGTGCTTTTAAGCACAAAAAACACTAAATATGCCTTAACACATGTAAACGCGTAATGCTAGGCATGTCAACTGTTTGTTTTCATTCATTCCAATGGGCGGAATGAATTCATATTCTGGTCAATTAGATGAATGAACGTCTAAACGCTTGATGCGCCTTAATGCGTTTGCGAAACGCAGCTTTAGGCACATATTTTTTAGGCTGATTTTTTCCTGCCAGCAGAAAAGGAGTCCAGGAGAGGAAAAAACAACCTGTGTACATCAGGCTTTAGAAGTTTAGAGGGAACTGACACTAAGTACAACTAAATTGTTACAAATATTAGAAGAAAAAGAAAACGTAGAAGATGTTAAAATCAAAGTGTATCAAAACTTGTTCCCTGTGCAGGGGTACTGTATATCACATGTGTCAAACACAAGGCCAGGGGGCCAAATCTGGTCCACCAGGCCATTTCATGTGGCCCTCATATCTCTCCTGTAGCTGCGGCATCCCCCCTCATTTCCACCCCCCTCCTTGTCTCAGCAGTTTGCAGCAGAGAGAGGAACAGCACTCTCCCAACAGATCCTGCACCTCTCTGGCAAGCCACAGCACCACTCTCCAGTGTTGCCAACCCCCCGGAGGGAAATTTACTGGCAGAACGTCCAAAATTTACGGACGGCACAAATTTTTTACTGGCATTGCAAAAATGTACATAAACAGGCTGTTTTCAGTGCTAAACCGTGCAAATATCAATAATTAAACTATAAACATGTAGATAGTGCTATTAGCAATGTGTTTAGGTTAAACAAAAGTCAAAAACCATATTTCTCCATTTACATGAAGATCAGATTAATATAACCTAGCCAGCACAGCGTTCCCCCATATATCAGAGTGTGCAGGATTTCCCTTACAGTGTAACTCTGACAGAAAGAGGAATGCTGCAGATCTTGATTTAAGGGGGAACTCTGATTTAAGTGGGTGCTCTGGTGACCAGAAACCGCCTTATATCAGAGTCCACTGCATTCCCCTTTACATCAGAGTTCTCTTTTACATCAGGGTCCGCAGAGTTCCCCCTTTGCACTGTAAGGGGAGAATCCTGCAGACTCTGATGTAGAGAGGAATACCAGGAACTCTGATAGGGGGGTGGGGGGACTCTGGTGACCAGAGACCACCTTCCACAGATAATTACACTAAGGTAAGGGGGGGGGTTCCCTGCTATAAGGGGGAAACCTTTATATCAGTTCCCCCTTACATTATTGTATTCACCCAGCCCTTACATCAGTGACCCCCCCTTAGACTGGTCTGGCAGCGCTGTCACTTACCTGAGGGTGGTCAGAGGCTGCGGAAATGATACGGAAGGTGGTCAGATGCTGTGGACATCATACCGGAGGAGGTCAGAGACTGCAGACGTTCTACAGGAGATGGTCAGAGGCTGCGCGGACATGGTACAGGAGGTATTGAGAGGCTGCAGACACCCCCCATTCCCCCCCAACAGTAGTGTCCTAATCTGCCCCCCTTCACCCTCCACATCAGTGTCCACCTCTGCCACCTTTTACATCACCCTCCCACAGCAGAGTCCTCCTCTACCCACCTTCATATACCCTCTACAGCACTGTCCTTCTGTGCCCCCTTCAGACCCCATAGTACTGTCCTTCTGTGCCCCCTTCAGCCCCCATAGTACTGTCCTGTGTCCCCTTCAGACCCCATAGTACTGTCCTGTGTCCCCTTTAGCCCCCATAGTACTGTCCTGTGTCCCCTTCAGCCCCCATAGTACTGTCCTGTGTCCCCTTCAGACCCCATAGTACTGTCCTGTGTCCCCTTTAGCCCCCATAGTACTGTCCTGTGTCCCCTTCAGCCCCCATAGTACTGTCCTGTGTCCCCTTTAGCCCCCATAGTACTGTCCTGTGTCCCCTTTAGCCCCCATAGTACTGTCCTGTGTCCCCTTTAGCCCCCATAGTACGGTCCTGTGTCCCCTTTAGCCCCCATAGTACTGTCCTGTGTCCCCTTTAGCCCCCATAGTACTGTCCTGTGTCCCCTTTAGCCCCCATAGTACTGTCCCGTGTCCCCTTTAGCCCCCATAGTACGGTCATGTGTCCCCTTTAGCCCCCATAGTACTGTCCTGTGTCCCCTTTAGCCCCCATAGTACTGTCCTGTGTCCCCTTTAGCCCCCATAGTACTGTCCTGTGTCCCCTTTAGCCCCATAGTACTGTCCTGTGTCCCCTTTAGCCCCCATAGTACTGTCCTGTGTCCCCTTTAGCCCCCATAGTACTGTCCTGTGTCCCCTTTAGCCCCCATAGTATGGTCCTGTGTCCCCTTTAGTCCCCATAGTATTGTCCTGTGTCCCCTTTAGCCCCCATAGTATGGTCCTGTGTCCCCTTTAGCCCCCATAGTACTGTCCTGTGTCCCCTTTAGCCCCATAGTACGGTCCTGTGTCCCCTTTAGCCCCCATAGTACGGTCCTGTGTCCCCTTTAGCCCCCCCCCCCCCCATAGTACAGTCCTGTGTCCCCTTTAGCCCCCATAGTACTGTCCTGTGTGCTGTGTCCCCTTTAGCCCCCATAGTACGGTCCTGTGTGCTGTGTCCCCTTTAGCCCCCATAGTACTGTCCTGTGTCCCCTTCAGGCTTCAGCCCCCATAGTACTGTCCTGTGACTGTCACTGGCTCCATATTCCGCCACCACGGCCGCCTGCTGAACTTCAAGCTCAGCTTGGCTCCTGATTTTTAAATTCTGGCGCCTGATCCATGATCCGATGATCCAATCAGCAGCACTCAACTTGCGAGTCGCGGCGCCTTGCTTGTCGTCACAAGTCAAGTAGGCGTGCCGCACTCACAGCTTCTGACTCTGAGTCCTGACAGCAGACAGACCCACCCCCCTGGCCAGGGCTCCGCCCGCCCGCCCGCCCGAATACAGGAAATGATCGGGTCATCTCGGGCATTTCCGGAACTGCACATGCGCAGTTCCGAACCGAGCCGATCGCTGCCGTTTTTCACGGGCACTTTTCTCCTGCTACGGGCATTTATGGGCAGGAGAAAAGTGCCCTGATTTAACGGGCTGTCCGTAAATATACGGACGGTTGGCAACACTGCCACTCTCCACCACCCTTGGTCACAGCATTCAGCAGACTCCAGCAGCTGACTCTAGCTCTCCTCTGGTCCTCCACCAGACCCTGCACTCCCTGTTTCCCAGCTCCGCCCCCAACTTCTTTCTGGAAGCAGCACAAGGTAAAAGGGGGCGGGAGTGCACTGTGATATAAGTGGGTGGAGGACTATTGACTACTGATGGTGAGGGGGGCTCTTGACATCCCCCCTCGCCATTCCTGCAACATTCCTAACATTGTTCGCTGCTGATTCCACCACTCCACATCGGACCGACAACAGAAACCCAAGACCCTGCACTCCTTCCTCGCACTGTCCCTGCCTTGCACTGGGATTGGGCACAGCCACAGTTCCTCCTATCCCCCTCTTCCATAGCCGCATCCTTCTTCCTAACCTGTGGCAGCGGCCGTAAGGAGGGAGGAGGAGGAAGCAGGAGGAGAGTCTTGCCCTGATTTGCAGTGGGCTTCCCGATCCATCCCTGGAAGGGAGAGCAGGAGAGCCAGGGCTCAGGGAACATAGCTCAGACACCAGGCAGCCCCTCGCTGTCACCTGGATCAGCCCCAAACCTCTGCTGCAGAGATGATGCTGGGTGCTATGGAAGATGGCTGGTCTGGACCTTGTTTGGACCAACGACATCACCCAGCCAACAATTGTCCTCTATAGACATGTCAGTTTGGGCACTGGGGGTGTATGAGGTGACTGTGGGCACTGGGGGTGTATGAGGTGACTGTAGACCCTGGGGGTGTATAGGGTGAGTGACGTGGGAGGGTAGGCAGTTCAATTTTGACAGTTAGCAGGGGGGGGAGGGAGATCCCTACTAGCAGTTACAGTGGGGGAGCGGGGGCCAGTCCATTTGTAACATGTTACACCCTGAATATAGGTGTAACATTTAACATTTTATGAAAGGTGATCCTTTAAAGCGGTTCTTCAGTCATCTTTTGAAAAATTATAACAAAAACTGGAGTTTCCTGTCTCTGAATGCAAACTTAAAGTAGAACTGTAGGCAAAACTTTTTTTTCCACTTTGGATAGCATAAATGTGAGTTATAACCCCTATCAGATTTTTTTCGCCATCTGTGTCCCATTGCGGAGATTTGGGACTTCCTGTCAAACAGGAAGTTAGAGGAGATCCCTGCAAATCAAGGGAATTTCTTGGGGACCCCTGCCGGGTCACCCAAACTAGTGTTCGCATTGGAAGATTTCCCCTCTATTACTTTTCTGGGGACAACCCAAAATGTGGGATTTTCTTTTACTTTATCTTTCAATGATAATGGTAAACAGGACAAATAGAGAGGGGAAATCTCCCTAATGGAGGCACAGACTTCAATAAAAACTGATAAGCATTCTAATACCTCTCCACTATCCAAAGCTTTAAAAAAATGTTTTGCCTTGGTTATACTTTAAGCCTAGTACACACTGTGAGGTTTTTTTCCGTTCAACTCAGCGGGCTGAACAAAAAAAAACTGTTGAGCTCAGGAGATCCTGTACTAACAATCCGATGTTAGTACAGCGATCTCCCCCACTGAGCTATTGTGTTCTGACAGGGGGACGAGGGATGCTGCCCCCCCCCCCCCCCCCCACCAGAACACACCTGTCAGCGCTGATTGAATACCGATCGACAGAACTTTTTCAGTCATGCCCCTAAAACAGAAGCCAAGCATTCTGTCTGACCCGTTGCCGGCAGGCCGATACCACCCGATATTCAGCCCATGTGTACAGCCCTTTAGAGTTGGTCCTAATTACCTACAATTTCTTTATCTATGTTCTGGAGGTAATTATTTTTGAATTTGATGTAGAATAAGAACCACTTTGTAAAAGTGACACTATTAAAGTGTCTCTAAAGGCAGAAGGTTTATTGCCTCAATGCATTCTCTGCATTAAGGTAAAAAACCTTCCACTATTTGTGCCTCCCCCTCACCAAACATTTACCTGACACCACTATCGATCCAGCACTGTCCCTGATGACAGCTCCACTATGCTCTCTTCATGCATTCATGGGCTTTACTGAGAGCAAAAGCAATGGGCTCCTGCTGCTGTCAGTCAAATCCTGTGGGGAAGGAGTGGGGGGGGGTAGGGCTGAGCTAAACTGTGTGGGAGTGAGCCTGCACAAGTGCCCCATAGCAAGCGACTTGCTATGGGGGCACTCAGAGAAGAGGAGGAGCCAAGATTGCAAGTGGAGGGACCCAAGAAGAGGAGGTACGGAGCTGCTTTGTGCAATATCATTGCATAGAGCAGGTAAGTTTAACAACATGTTTGTTATTTTAATTAAAAAAAAGATTTTGTTTTACAATCAATTTAAGAACTACCTGAATCTGCTGCATGTGTCAATAAAACTACCAAAACAGGCATAAGTGACTTTTGAATCTGGAGCAGGCTTTACTGAATTCCTGTAAGTGTGAAAATGGATTAAAACTGAACAGATCAAGATTTCTCTATGGGGTTGATTTACTAAAACTGGAGTGTGCTTCTAACTTCAGTTTGTTCAATTAAGCTTCTCGGCCTTTTGGCTAAGATCAAGTGTAGTATCTGTTCTTATCAGTTGGTATGGGCCTTAGCTAGTACCAGTATGACCGAAACCCGGAGCGCTCTGAGTATTGAGGTATGGGAAGTAGGTCATCTGGGAAAGCATGTGGGGCCCGCCGCCTTCTGATTCGAATGGGTTGAACTGTCCTAACCAGTTTGAAGGGGGCGGGAAGCCGGTTCGGGGGGACCGGTGGAACTGCTCCTGGATGTAATGGGCTGAGGAACAGGATGGCGAGGGGAGGGCTTTCTCTCCTGGGTTTTGATCTGGCTTTTGTGGCGAGCCTGTCCCCAGTTGTAGGTAAGCCCTCTCTAAGCTGTCCAGGTTCTGATGTCTGCTGGTGGGGATAGGCTACACTCGGTCTGGCCGGGGGCTGAGATTGAAGAAGCCCGTAGTGTAAGTGCCCCTGGGGTGGCAGCCCAGGGGTGCCTTAATTTCTCACTGGTGAGGGGCAGCTCGCTGTGAGTTCTTTTGGCACCTTGGTCACTGCACTATGCACACCTTTTTCACACCTGCCTCTTGGGACAGGCCTTTTGGCTTGCACCAGAGGAATTTTTTATTCCGGCTGGAAGGCCTGCCTTGGTTCCTCACATGGCACCATAGCACTTTCCCCACTTCCCCTTCCCCACTTCTATGTTTTGTTTGTCTTTTTCTTTGGAGTCCGTCACCTGCACTGTCACCTTTGTTTTCTTTATTTGCACAGACTGGAGTGTGTGGGTCCTCGGGCCCTGCCTTAAGTCTTGGGAGGGGGTGGATATGGCCTTTTGGCTTAGTTCGCCCTCTCCCATGGGGTCTCCCTTCGGGGGAGCCCTACTTAGTACTCGGTGGGGGCTGTTTCGGCAGTCCCCCTGAAGAACGGGGTCTGTCTGGTTTCGGCCAGACAGACCATGAGTACCTTATGTCCCTGTCAGGAGCCTTGCGCCCCGGGGGATTGAGGTTTTGGGTCCTACCTCTTCGGAGGGAAGACCATACGTTGTCGCACACCCTGTGCTTTTTTGTGTTACTCACTTTGTGTGTGTGCACTTTTTTATGCACCGGGTGGAGTCTTTTGAGTGTGTTGCACACGCTACGGGCTTTAAAAAAAAAAAAAATTAAGCTTTGACAAAAAAAAAAAACTGGAAACTGATTGGTTTCTACACAGAGCTGCACCAGATTTTGCACTCTCCAGTTTTAGTAAATCATCTCCAAAGTTCCTTTCTTTTGACAGGTAATTAGATGTCTGTATAAATGCATAATACAATAAACATTTGTTTTGAGATTTGAAATCTGGTCTGTGTTGTATTTTGTTATGATGAACCATCTTTGGTACTAGTATGCAAGTATTTAGTATGTTGTGTCAGATTTCCAGAAAGCAAAGAACCTTTGTATTGGTTTTGGAAAGAAGCAGGAGAGAGAAGGAGGTAAGTAAGAAAGTAAAGAGAATGAGACCAACCGGAGAAACAGTCCCACCGACAACAGCATCTCCACTACATGCAGGTGCAGATTTTTGACATGCATGGAGACATCTAAGGTCAGAAACCATAAAGACAATTTAGGTCCTCCATTGTAGATGAATGTTCAGACTACGCTTGCTTAAGCTGAGATGATGAGTTGTACTGCAAATACTGCAGTGAATACTGTGAATATCACTCCTAAACCAATCAAAGTTCCAACATGATACTATAAAATTGACAAGTAAATTGCCATAGTGCTTTGTTCCCAGGATATTCCCTGTGTGTGCACCACGTGAGGTAATATAGTCACTCCGCACTCACCAGTTGTTGTTGACTCCCTCACTGCATAGTGAGGAAAGTCAACTGGACATGTAGGTCTTTTTGGGGGACCCATCCCATTGTGATGTTCCCTGGAGACTTCCAACGCATCCAGACTTCCTCCTGTCTCAGTCCCAGAGGTCCAGAACATTTTTATATAGGCAGAAAATGAATGGAGAGGAGACCTCTCATAGTGTAAAATTATTTTGTATTTATTTGTATAAAATGTTTCCAAAATAAAATGATATAAAAAATGTAAAAAGCGCCACTGTACAATTGACAAGACAGCCCTCTAGTTGCTTGGAGAGATGGACGCTGCCTGTTTCCCTGATGTGCGTTCCACTCTTTAGGCCGGAAGTGATGCTTGGGAGCTACAGCTTGACGCGTTTCATCATAAATAGGCGAGGTTATCAAAAGCAGGAAGCTCCCTTGCATATCTGTCTCTTAAATAAACTACACAGAACAAGATGCACTCCTCCCCTTCCAGTCATTCGCTTTACTTTAGAAGAGACAATCAGGAAGTTACATCCCACTAGTTTTTCTTGAGTGCTATTACCCCTTCCACCTATGTTAGTGCCTCAGTGAAGGCATCTATTGGTTATTATGCTAATTGCTGCCCCATTGTAATCATATGGTGCCATGATTAGATATCTATTAAAAAACAAAACTGGTATGGGCTATGTGTATGATCCTTTTATTTAAGTGAAAGAATAGATGAATTAAATATGTAGTGAATAACGCCTAAAAAATTGGGAATAAAGTTAAGTGAAAAAATTATGTGAAAATAAAAATAAAATTGAAAATAGAATAGAAATAAAAATGAAATAAAAACAAAATAAATAAAAAATGTGAAAAATAAAATTAAATATAAATTAAATTTGAATAAAAATAAAAATGAAAATGATGAGATGAATGTGAACTGTGTTAATGATAGAAAATATGTGCTCAAATGGGGTATGTGTGGTGATACCCCTTAGTGGAGATGGGATTACCTTACCAATAGGTGATGTTATCTGCTTGGTATGCGTGTACTGTGTTCACCCACCCTCTCAATTGGTGGGTACATAGACCCCCCTTGTGTTATTTTTGGGTGGGAACTTTATAAG
Organism: Pelophylax lessonae; assembly: GCF_965119305.1. Lineage (NCBI taxonomy): Eukaryota > Metazoa > Chordata > Amphibia > Anura > Ranidae > Pelophylax > Pelophylax lessonae. Next base: position 154,233,414 of record NC_138771.1, read on the forward strand.
TGTCTGTTTTTTTACAATTCCTAATCCAGTGTGGAAAATTAAACTTAAAAGTCAAAACACAATGCCGATATCATTGTTCAGGATTGAGAGTACCCAGTTCGTGTATCCAGCGGGTCTCGTTTTGTAATACTGCCCATTATAATAATATTAATTCCCCTCCAATGTTGGTCTATTTTGTCTATCCCTCATACTTTTAACAGGCTAGGATCCCTTTTGTGATGCACTCTAAAATGTTGGGACAGACTATGATTTTTGTAGCCCTTTCTTATATTATTTGGATGTTCCCTAATTCTAACACATAATTGTCTGGTTGTCCTGCCAACACATTGCTGGCCACACAGACAAGCCAGCAAGTATTTTACATGAGTGCTTTGACAGGTACTTATTTTATTTTGTATTCCCTTGTTAGTGACTGAGGATTTAAATGTGGTGGTTTTCCCAGATCTTTCTTTAACTGTCCTACATGTTTTCCATCTATCACATGTATAAAACCCTTTGTAGTCCAAAAACAATCCCAATCCCAATCTAATAGGGGGATCTGGTACATTGTGCACCAATTTGTCCCTCGGATTGGGAGCCCTTCGGTAGACAAATACTGTCCTATCTGGTAAGATCTTAGCCAGTGTATTGTCTTGGAGGAGAATGGACCAGTCTCTGTGTATTACTTTTTCAAATTCCTTATATTGTCTGTGGTAATCTGAAATAAAGCGGAGTTCCACCCTAAAATAAATTTTTTAACTAAAAATACCTCTAGGACAGTCAGGGCTAGTGCATAAGCAAAGATAGCCTCTGAACTGTCCCCCTGTTTAGCTTACCTGTAAGAAAAAAAACATACCTTGATAATTTCTTGACCAGCGCTGCCATCTGCGTTGTGGGCAGCCAAAGCCGTAGCGTCCGTCTTTGTGTCCTCTTCCGTGATGTCGGAGTCCCAGAATGCCCTGTTCGTCACTTCCGAGGCAAACGCGTCATCCCACAGCTGGTTCTGCGCATGCCCAGAAGCTGTTCTAATTGATTCTGCAGGGAATGACGCGCCTGCACCGGAAGTGACGAGTGACACCGGTGCAGGCGCATTGACTCCTGGGATTGATGACGCTCATTTCCCATGAGTCAATGCAAAGGAGGAAGTGGTGTCGGGGGCCACGGCCACAGAGGGAGGAAGTGGAAGGAAGGTAAGTTAATTTTCAGAAAAAATAAGGTAAGTGAAACAAAAAAAATTAAAAAATATCTATCCAATTCTTTTTCAGGTTGTTTAACCACTTCCATACAGAGCAGTTAGACACCCTTCCTGCCCAGACCAATTTTCAGCTTTCAGCACTCTCACACTTTGAATGACAATTGCTCAGTCATGCTACACTGTAACCAAACAAAATGTTTATCATTTTTTTTCACACAAATAGAGCTTTCTTTTGGTGGTATTTGATCACAACTGGGGTTTTTTTTTTCGTGATATATGCAAAAAAAGAGCAAAATTTTTGAAAAAAAAAACACTTTTTTATAGTTTCAATTATAAAATTTTGCAAAAAATTAATTTTTCTTCATACATTTGGGCCAAAATGTATAATGCTACATGTCTCTGGTAAAATTAACCCAAATTAGTGTATATTATTTAGTCTGTGTGAAAGTTATTGAGTCTAGAAGCTATGGTACCAATTACTGAAAATTGATCACATCAGATGTACTGACGGCCTATCTCCTTTCTTGAGGCCCTGAAATGTCAGGACAGTACAAATACCGCCCAAATGACCCCTTTTTGTAAAGTAGACAGTCCAAGGTATTTAGTAAGAGGCATGGTGGGTTTTTTGAAGTTGTAATTTTTTCCCACAATTCTTGGGAAAATGAAGAAAAAAATTTTTTTTTCTTTTTTTTTCCCACAAAGTTGTCAATTTATAAGCTATTTCTAACACATAGCATGTACACAGCAAAAATTACACCCAAAAATACATTCTGCTACTCCTTCTGAGTATGGTGATACCACATGTGTGAGACTTTTACACAGCCTGGCTACAAAAAGATACTCCACGTCCAAGAAGCACCCTAGAGCACCAATACAATGGAAAAGTCAACAAAATGACCCCATTTTGGAAAGCAAACACTCCAACGTATATTCTATGAGGCATTATGGGTCGTTTGAACATATCATTTTTTTCCACAGGTTTTTGGAAAATGTGGGAAAAAAATGACACCCCAAAATACATTCTGCCACTCCTCCTGAGTATGGCAATACCACATGTGTGAGACTTATTCACAGCCTAGCCATATAGAGGGGCCCAACATCCAAGGCGCACCATCATGCATCCTAGCCACTTGCCTAGGCCTATTTTTGACATTTGATGTTTACAAGCTAAAATCAGTTGTTTTGCTAGAAAACTGCTTAGAACCCCCAAACATTATATATTTTTTTTTAGCAGAGACCCTAGAGAATAAAATGGAGATTATTGCAATATTTTTTATCACACCGTATTTGCGCAGCGGTCTTCCAAACGCAATTTTTTTGGAAAAAAATCACTTTTTTTAATTAAAAAATAAGAAACCAGTAAAGTTAGCCCAATTTTTTCCATAATGTGAAAGATAATGTTACGCCGAGTAAATAGATACCCAACATGTCATGTTTCAAAATTGCGCACGCTCACGGAATGGCGACAAACTTTGGTACTTAAAAATCCCCATAGGCGACAATTTAAAAATTTCTACAGGTTGCCATCTTTGAGTTACAGAGGAGGTCTAGGGCTCAAATTATTCCCCTTGCTCTAACGATCGCGGCGATACCTCACATGTGTGGTTTGAACACCGTTTACATATGTGGGCGGGGTTTCTGTATGCGTTCGCTTCTGCGCGCGAGCTCACGGGGACAGGGCGCTTTCATTTTTTTTTTTTTTTTTACTATTTATTTTATTTATTATTTTTATTTTTACACCATTAAAAAAAAAAAAATTGATCATTTTTATTTCTATTAAAAGGAATGTAAACATTCCTCGTAATAGAAATAGGCACGACAGGACCTCTTTTTTGTGAGATCTGGGGTCAAAAAGTCCTCAGATCTCACAAGTACACTAAAAGATAGAAAAAAAAAAAATAATTATTATATAAAATGAAAAAAAAAAAAGAACCTTTAAACCGGTTGCTAGGCAACAACATTTTCCGTAGCTCCGGTCCTCCAAGACCATAGAGTCAAGTGAGGGCAAGTTTGCCCTCACTCGACATCCTGTCTGTGAGGATCTGGGACCGGATCGTTTTCCCCGCTGCCGGCGGGTCCGGTAAGCGGGGAAAAGGACCGGAACGTGGCGGGAGGGGGGGGGGCGCCTCTTCCGCCATCCCGGAAGGGTGATCCCACGGCGAATCCGCCGCTGGGACCACCCTTATCGAAAAGCCAACCGTCCACCGTTTAAAAAAATACCAGGGTTATGGCAGCTATCTGCTGCCATAACACCGGTATTTAGGTTTAAACGGAGGACGTATATAAACCTTTTTGGACTTGGACATGGTGGCTGTATGAAGGGTGATAGGTACTCGGGTACTTTGTTGGGCAGGTGACAGGTACTCTGGTACTGATGAGCAAGTGGCAGGTACTCGAGTATTCCGATAGGCAGGTGACAGGTACTCGGATACTCTGATGGGCAGGTGACAGGCAGGTGATAAGTACTGATGAGTAGTACTGATACTGATAGGTGATACTGTACTGATGGGTACTGATGATCAGTACTGATACGTGATAGGTACTGATGAGTACTGATGAGTAGTGATGGGTACTGATGAGCAGGCGGCAAGTACTCGGGTACTTCAGGCGTCAGGTACTCTGATGAGCAGGTGGAAGGTACTTGGGTACTCTGATGGGTAGGTGACAGGTACTCAGGTACTCTGATGACGGGTACTCCGTTGACAGGTACTCAAAGTACCCGAGTACCTGTCATCAGAGTACCCGAGTACCCGTCATCAGAGTACCCGAGTACCTGTCATCAGAGTGCCCGAGTACCCGTCATCAGAGTACCCGAGTACCTGTCATCAGAGTACCCGAGTACCTGTCATCAGAGTACCCGAGTACCCGTCATCAGAGTACCCGAGTACCCATCATCAGAGTACCCGAGTACCCGTCATCAGAGTACCTGCGTACCCGTCATCAGAGTACCCGAGTACCTGTCATCAGAGTACCCGAGTACCTGTCATCAGAGTACCCGAGTACCCGTCATCAGAGTACCCGAGTAACTGTCATCAGAGTACCCGAGTACCTGTCATCAGAGTACCCGAGTACCCGTCATCAGAGTACCCGAGTACCTGTCATCAGAGTACCCGAGTACCTGTCATCAGAGTACCCGAGTACCTGTCACCAGCCCATCAGAGTACCCGAGTACCTGTCATCTGAGTACCTGATGGGCTGGTGACAGGTACTCGGGTACTTTGATGGGCTAGTGACAGGTGCTCTTTATTGGGGGGGAGGGGCAATCAGTGTGTTTGGGGTGCACTGTACTTGGTAACTAGCTGTTACCACAATCTCCTCCTCACACAGGATCAGTGTGTGAGGAGGAGAACATGGTGACAGCTAGTTACCGTGTTCTCTGTTGACATTTGTGACCGGCTGTGATTGGACACAGCCGGTCACGTGGTAAAGAGCCAATTTCATTGGCTCTTTACCTAGATCGGGGGTCGACTCTGTCCGAGGGACGAGCCTCGTCCCAGATCGCTGCTCTGCGCGCCCCCGGGGGCGCGCATTGCAGAGAGAACGAGCGGCTCGTGCTGGAGCCGCTCATGTGATCGGCTGTGATTGACACAGCCGATCACGTGGTAAACAGCCAATTTCTATTGGCTGTTTACCTTGATCAGGAATGGGCTATGTCCGAGGGACGAGCCTCACCCCTGATCGCCGCGCTGCGCGCCCCCGGGGGCGCGCAGTAGAGGGGAGACCCGGGCGACGTCATATGACGGCGGCCCGGATCCTCACAACCACTTTGCCAACGTCATTTTACATGTGGTTAAGCTAATGGAAACTGCAAAGTTGTAAAATTGGGTGGAACTCCGCTTGAGGACCGTGCCATATTCATTTTCCTTTTCGGTTTGTCCTTTAACAGTTCCCTCCTGTCCATAGCTTTCACTTACTTTTCTACATCTCTCAAGTTGTTTTCCTTATACCCTTTTGCCACAAAACAAAAATACCTCTACCTGTTTCCTTTACGCCTATATCTTTACAGTTTCTACGGATCCGCATTTGTTGACAAATTTCCAACACAGACAGGAAAAAATAAACAAAAACAGTTTTCAGCATGTTCTTACTGTCCAAAACATTCTGCATTCAAGCCTTTTTTTTATTTTTTACTGATCTGAATACAGCCAATTGCTTTCAATTGGTCTGTACACACAGGTGCAAATATATCAGCAAACCAGTGCTGCTTTTGGATCAGTAAAAAAAAACAAAAAAAAACAACGGAAAACTGCGTTGAGCCTCATTTTACAAACTTTACCCTCATGGGATGCAAAGGGAAGCAACTGCATGGACCTGCATGGATCTCCAAGAGCATCCCGTCAGGGGCAGACTGGCAACTTTCGGCCCAGGGGGCAAGTACAAACCAGAGGCCCATGGTGCAGCGACTTGGCCCCCCTCCCACTCTCCCTCTTCCCGGCCTCCTCCTGACCCCCATTCCAGGCTGAAGCCCGGCTCCAGGTACTCTCTACTCACCAGCTGAATCCGGACTACCAACCTGGCCAGCAAGGGGAAGTTGGGGGAGCTGGGACAGCATGGTTGGGGCTGGCCAGGGGAAGAGAGTCTCCAGTGGGGCATGGAACCGGCCTCTGCTCAGACACAGTTTACACCATCCCACACTCAGTAGGTCAGCAGTGGGGACATTTTACTTCTCTTCCACAGGAATCCTTTAGACATGTCTGTGGCAGAAGCAGTGCAGCCTTTTTACAGGACATCAGAGCGGCCCAGGGGGCAATTGCCCCCCTGCCCCCTGGCCCAGTCCTCCCCTGCATCCCGTCTTGTACATCTAGTGCGATGCATGGATCAGAACGCAGTCTGACCACTGGAGAGGCTCTGTGGCTCTCCACTACTAAACCAGTCCCCGCAGCGTCTTTGCTTACACACTCCAGTGGTCCATGGTATTTACATCATCAAGACCAAAGCAGGATTCATAGCCCTGTATTGCTTTGGGGTACAATCCACTGCAAGAGCATGCAGGAGTGCCATCTGCCGGTAAAGCATAGGATCAGAGGGCTCTAAGGAATAGGGGACCCCCCCCCCCCTCAGCTGTTTAGAGCATCTATTGGACCACTGGACCAGACGATGCGGGACACTGTAGATATTGATGGGCTTGAGATCATATGCTGTTTGTTCATCTTCGTGGCCAAGGCGGTTAGCGCCTCCCCATGGCTCTCCATGCCTAAGACACAGTGACCCATCAGTGCCCAAGCCAGCTCCAGAGTCAGTATGGTAACATTGCTATACCATACATATGGATATTCTTTTTTTTTTTTTTTTAATGTTACAATACGAGTGTTTTCATCGGTTATTGACTGTGGTTTATTGCACCCATCTCAATATCCAGTTCATGCAAAGCCTATGAGCGCTGTAAGCTTTTTGTTGTCCTCAGTTTTCTAGCATTCAATCCATAGTTACCTGACAGCAGCACAGTTGAGCTTTGACTATATTATTGTATTTTTTGTTGCACACATATACTAAAGTGGTGGATTTACAGCTAGTAGTGCCTGTGTATCAGTTGTGGATATTTTTTAACTGATTTATGACAAATGTTCCCATACATGTGTAGCAATATTTCCAGGCATTGGGCCTGATGTGGGTCTGCCATTGTTACCGGGAACACTTCCAACACATTGAAGTTGAAAACCCAAGTGTGAGAGCTGAGACAATGACCATTCCGCCATCTTTGGTTTGTTTTGTTTATTTTATAATGGGGATGGAAGAAGGGAATGAGTGGGATAATTCCTCCGGCTCAACTAGGTTTAACTGGGACACTTTGTAGAAAAGATGTCCTGACACCAGCTGAATGCCGACCAATGCTTCCTGGCGCTTGAAATACTATTCTGCTGACAGTGCTGAAACTTCGACTTGGTTACCTCAGAAGATCCAGGACTGTAATAATCCTTGACTCTTGACACTCTGTCTAGCTCAAAAGTCCTGTGTATGACTCCCTCCAGCCCTTCACTGACTGAGGTAGCTTCTTGTTACTGCTTGTGCTGCTGCAACTCCTAACACTGCACTCTTGACTCTTCAGGGCCTAACCACTGGCGCCCCCTCTGCACTTCCAGGGTCCTCTCACTAGGCAACCCCCTTAACACTTCAGGGTCCTTTCACTAGGCAACCCCCTTAACACTTCAGGGTCCTTTCACTAGGCAACCCCCTTGACACTTCAGGGTCCTTTCACTAGGCAACCCCCTTAACACTTTAGTGTCCTTTCTCTAGGCAACCCCCTTAACACTTCAGGGTCCTTTCACTAGGCAACCCCCTTGACACTTGCAGGCTCCAGAATCCCTGGGACCTTCACCGGAGTGGTCCCCTCTACACTAGGCAGACCCCAAGGGGTAGTTCACAGTACTCACAACCTTGGAAGGCTTTCCTGGAACCGAACCCCTCTTCCTCCGCTGGTCCTCGGCACACTGGATCCTCTCTGCAGCTCAGCTCTCTCTCCCGGAATCTCAGGCAGCCACCCGAGACACCCGATCCTTCTGACAGGAGGGGAGACAGCCGTACCCTCCCTCCTGGGACTCTGCTTCCCACCAAAGACACTGCGTCATGCGTTCCCCTCAAACTTATACCCACTCCCAGAATCCTCTGCGGCAGAATCTGCCTTCTGGGGTAGATACAGGCCTGAATGGGCCACTGATTGGGTTTCCTCCACTGCCCAATGAGAATCCTCTCATGGAGCAAGTGGGGAGACTCCCCTCTCAGCAGCCACACCTGGGAGACATGACAGTCCAACTGAAAATCATGGCCCCGCTGTTAGGCAGCCAAAGCCCATTATGCTTTTACCTAGCACCTACCTTGTAGGGTGCTACACATGTGTAATAATATTTCTCACCCACAGGGGTGAGCTTTGACATTGTGTGTAAAGATGGCTGCCGCATATCCAACTGACCATGTGGTTTTTGGGGAAGTGCAACCATGTCTTGCTGACATCACTCACAAAATGACCTGTGAGCGGTCAAAAGGAATGACCACATCCTGTGGGTGGTCTCTGGTTTACAGGACTATAAATAGAGTCTCTAGCATGGGAGAAAGAGAGGTTTGTTTTGAGAGGTTTGTTTTTGGAGCTGTGGAAGGAAAGCATGCAGCAAAAAACCTCCTCACTGTCCTGTTCCAGATATCGAGTGCAAGCTGTTGCCAGAGTCAATGCTGTATCTTGGCCTAGACCAACAAGGCCCAGGCCTAGGGTGGCACTTTGCAGGGGGGGGGGGCGACAAAAAAGCCGCCCCTGCATGAAAGAAACAGCCTCCTTACAGCCTCCACCACTTGCGCTACAAGAGCAGAGCCTAGGAGGCAAATCGGTCCGGCGCCCCCATAAAGCAGCCGCTCTGCTGCCAGTATGATAATACTGACCGGCGGACGATGACTGGCCTGAGGTTTGGACAGACCGGTGGCCGCACTTAATACAACTGGCGGCCGCCAGTACTAGTAAATGTGGCACTGGCAGCAGCTCCGCCTACCCTCCTCTGTGGCATACCGGGCTTTTTTAGTCTTCTGGATGAGAAGCAAAGCTGGAACATATACTTTTTTTGCTCATGGCTTTTGCAACCTGCTGATTTGTCTTAGGGTTTTCTCTATAGGAACATTTCAATGCCAGTTAATCCTGTTTTATATAGCAAAATGTATTGTAATTAACATACACAGGCAAAATATCTTTCAGTCTGTGTGTTGACATATTTTGAGGTCATTTTTGGCCTGATTGAGTCCTAATTCTTTGACTATTAAACTGGTTTGTGAATGTCACATGACCACTTTCAAATGGAACTGTAGTTGGGCAGGTCCCCATCCCCAGTGTTCCTCCTGGGATAAGTCACACTGACAGCCAAGAGCAGTACCTGTATTGTCAGATCAGCATTGTATGTCCAATAACCTACAAATATGGGTTTAGCCCAACCCTATCTCCTGGTCCAATGTGGTGTAATTTAGGGGTATTTTAGCAGGTGAACATGAGCACTTCCACTACTGGAAGTGCTTTTAATATCACTTAGCACTGGCATTTGGTCTGACATCAGTTTGAGATGTTTCAGTGATCTTTAAGAATTCATTGACAGGTGCACTTAACCTCCTTCTGGCCTGCATTTACCTGTGCTTAATGCAGATTTTGCATTCCAATAGACTTGCATAGGTATGGAAAACCTACTTGAACCAAGAAAAAGCCTCTCAACACAGCTTAGGGTCCATTCACACCAGCTGCTACGTTGGTGAAGCTTAAAGAGGAAGGGGTTGGGTTTGCAGATGAGGGGGGGGTCTTAAACAGGAAGGGGTGCGGCCTTGGCAGGAAGGGGTGGGTCATATTTAAATTAGAGGGTGCATGAGTTTAGTCAGGCCTAGGGCAGCATAAAACCTAAATACACCACTGGCCAGAGTTAAGTATTATTTGACCTTTCTTTGGGATTTTGGGAATAGGAGTGTATGTTTGAGTCTTGTTAATGTTTATGGTAACTTTTATGTGTAAGAAGCTTTATGTATTTTGACGTCCAGTAAAGTTTTGTTTTATGCCTTTTATCAAAACTGCTCTTGGTGTGTCCGTTTATTTTCAATATTCACTAGATATTTCAGTGTACAGTATAGCAGTATACCTTCATTATAAATGTTGTTGTCCCCACATTTGATACAGCCTGGAACCCAGCTCTATAAACTCTTTTTCTGAAAATGCTAGCTGCCTGGCTGTCACCCTGATCCATTGGCTTCTGTATTTTGTTTGTTGTGGTGGGGGAGAGATCGGCTTTTTATACTCAAAAGAAATTGGTTGGCACCTTCCCCATAGGACAAAAATTGTGTGTAGGTAAGGAACGGTCTGTGAGGGTCTACACCTTGAATGGTGCAGGCCGACTTAGACCTGGGGATTTAAATGTGCCACTAATGCAAAGAGATATCTCCACACTTCAGACAATGTAAAAGGTACATACAAAAGTTTTTATTCATTTGTTACAAAATTACATAGAAAAACAATTTAGATCATAGCTACATATATACATTTTCTGCATAACAGTGCAATACATTGGACCCTAGTATTGGGCTATGTATTCAGGAGGAAAGCTGGAACTACGCGTTTCGCAGGAGTTGCTTCCTCAGGTTCCAGCACAAGAGCACACTTGTATAGTTCTATAGGATAAATAACACATGTATTAGTATCCAAAAATGTATTTTAATACAACATCTTTACTGTAGGAAACACATAATGTTATAAACATCTATATTCTATATCTAATATTTTCCCAAATGATTTTGATTTCTTATTTCACAAAGATGCAACAAACAGGGAAAGAATATACAAATATAGTATCAAGAAACATTCTTACAATAGTAAAAACCCAATCAATATATACGCCATTTACCTACGTGTACATTCATATTTGCCAATATGCATTTCAATATTGCACGTTACATAACAGAATTTAAATCATTTACAGAAACTGAATATTATAAGAGGTATTGGATTACAGATAAATATATTATTTTTACTTTGCATTCTGACCCGGTGGAGTATATGATAACAGGACAAAAGACTTCCTGATGGCCAGTCCAATTAGCAGATAGAACAGGAAAAGAGTAAGAAAAAATAAATATTAAAATGAAATAGAATAAAAAATAAAAAATGTATCTTCAGGGACGCCATGACTGACGTTAAGAAAAAATCCATGCCTCCCTTTGGTAGAGGAGGGGATTTAAACAATTTTTTTCACCGTTAAGGTGGTGAGCCTCTCAAAAGAACCCCAAAAGGGGAAGGCAAAGGCTAAACAAGGGGAAGGGGGGGGAACAGGAAAGATAAGACAATGTCATTTTTCCAGAAAAGGTGCATAGCTCAAATGTTCATTGAGTCCCGGAGGAGTGCATGCATTTAAGTTAAAAATCCATCGGGATTATCTTTGAAGAATGACGTTGTCAAAGGGTCCACCCCTGGGGCCTGGGTGAACTCTCTCTAGTGCAAAAAAAAAAAAACTTTCTGCTTTTATATCTGTCGCCATATAGCCCTCCTCTCCTCCTCATATGGCCAGGTTACTGCACCCGCTCTTGGACTTCGGCCCCTGACTGGCTGCGGATACTGGCCAACATGCCTCCCCTTAAGACTATCTGACTGACCACTCCTTTTAACATTCAATCTTTCCCTATTCCCCTCTCCATGTATTCCTTTTCTCTTTCCCATTTTCCATTATTATGGGTAAAATAAAACAAATGACAAATATCGATAGAACTTTATTATAATAAACATAAACAGGTATTGATATTCCGATATATAATACATAGCACTTAATATTGGATAAAAATGAATAGGAATAAATTTTAATACATTCCACATATAGGTAAATAACAGATTATGGCATGAGGTAAAAATAGAATTTGATGATGACAATATAGATGTTTATAACATTATGTGTTTCCTACAGTAAAGATGTTGTATTAAAATACATTTTTGGATACTAATACATGTGTTACTTATCCTATAGAACTATACAAGTGTGCTCTTGTGCTGGAACCTGAGGAAGCAACTCCTGCGAAACGCGTAGTTCCAGCTTTCCTCCTGAATACATAGCCCAATACTATGTATATACTATAACTAATGTTATGCAGAAAATGTATATATGTAGCTATGATCTAAATTGTTTTTCTATGTAATTTTGTAACAAATGAATAAAAACTTTTGTATGTACCTTTTACATTGTCTGAAGTGTGGAGATATCTCTGTGCATTAGTGGCACATTTAAATCCCCAGGTCTAAGTCGGCCTGCACCATTCAAGGTGTAGACCCTCACAGACCGCTTCTGTATTTTGTGTGCCTGAAACAGTATCAGGAGTATAGCTCCACTGAACTTCACTCAACTGATGAGAAATCCTCTCCTGTGTGTAACGCTCCGGCGTTTATTTGTGTGGTGTGGATTTGCAGCTGCGGAAGTTACACTCAGTAGTCATGTAGAGATGTGTTGAACTACCATATCCAACTCTCAAGACTCATCATTGTGCATCAGCCTGTCTCAGCAAGCACATACACAAACACAGACACTCATTAAAGATGTTCCTGGAGTGATATGTTTATATGTGAAAGTATAGAGGTGATACTGAGGGGACAGGCGTGGATAGTGATAGCAATGGTAAGAGGTAACAGATGGTGATAGTAAGCACTTAGGATAGCAATCATGTACAGGTAACAGGTGGTAGTGAAGAGCAGATGAAGTGTACAGGAGATGCTAGGCTAGTGCAGTGACAAGATGGTAATAGGCTCAATAGCTTGCAATCTAAGTAGCGGTGCAGATGTTAGATGTAACAGTATAGTTCTTAGAGTAGCAATAGTCTTTAGTAAGCAGAGTATTAGTGAAAGTAGATTAGGAAGGTATTCCCCTGTGGGGTACTTATCACTGGTAGGTTTGTAAGGAGAGGGTTCCGGCGGTGAGGTAATGATCTTGTAGCGAGATACAAGATGTTGTAGCAAGTCTTCGGTCAATCCAGGTATTAGGGAATAGCTGGAGGATTCGGCAGCGTTAGGTAATGCTGTAGCAAGCGGTTTGCACGAACACATGTGAGTGAATGCCGGCGGTTGAAATAGCCGCTCAGAGCGGCACTCACTGATGAGGTCATGGAATTTAAAGGGACAGGTACTAGATGCGTTCCACCTATCTATATGGTGGAACGTAATGTACAAATAATAGGCTGGAAGGGTACCGCAGGTACCAGGATCTTACACTGTGTCCCCCACTGCGCTCAGTGGTTCCTGCCACTGACCCCTACATCACTACAGAACTATATATACAAAGGTATTACTTTGTATGTTAAAGCTGAACACCAGGAAAAACAAAAATGCTTTCTTCAATTGTACTGCCCCTGCACTGCAATGGTTAAATACTTGTTTAGGTCTAGGGGAATGGCAAAATCACTTTTACAAACTTACCAATATTTGAAACGGAGCTCCACCTAAAAAGGGAGGCTCCACTTTTCTGCCCCCCCCCCCACCAGTGCCACATTCGGTGCCACTGGTTCTGACAGGTATCCGCTCCCACTTTCAGGTGATCTCGCTGTGCCCCTCCTCCTTCCCCCGCTGCCAGGCCATTCACAAAGCGCAGCATGCTTTGCACATGCACAGTAGGGAACCAGCTGTGAAGCTGCAAGCCTTTACTGCCGGTTTCCCTTACAAGCAATGGCGGCGGCAGCACCTGGGAGCCTATAAAAAGATCGGCTGGGGAGAAGACACCCCAGGACTTCTGGACAGGTAAGTGTCCTAATATTAAAAGTCAGCAGCTACAGTATTTTTACCTGCTGACTTTTAATTTTTCTGAAGAAGCCTGGACCTCCTCTATAAAAACATTTTTCAAGGACACCTTTTTGTGCTGTGTGTCTAGCAAACCATGTAGGCGGAGGGTGGGGCATTCATTCATTTAAAATTGGCAAGGTTCTACACAAAGACATATGATTAACCTTATGCCATACTTTAATTTAAAGTGGTTCTAAAGGCAGAAGGTTTTTTTTATCTTAATTCATTCTACAGTATGCATTAAGGTAAAAAACCTTCTGTGTGCAGCTCACCCCCCAACCCCCCCCCCCACCCCCTTATACTTACCTGTGCCCCATCTTGATCCAGTGATGTGCATGAGAGTAGAGGCTCTCCCAGGTCTCTGTCTCCTCATTGGCTCACACAGCAGCGAGAGCAATACTTTAACCACTTGCCAACTGCCTACAGTACATTTACTGCGGGTAGGCAGCACAGGCAGACTGGTTCATGTACATATAAGTCATCCAGCCTGTTCTGGGTTAGGGGTGTGCAGTGGCTGGTGGACACAGATTGTGAATCCCGGGACCCGCGGCCCAGTGGTCTTTATGTGATCACAATGTCAACAAAGCTGTTATGAATGAGTTAATTTTAACAGCTGTGTTTCATATGTTGTGTGCTAGCAACAAAAGTGAGTACACCCCTAAGTTAAAATGTCCAAATTGGGCCCAAAGTGTCAATATGTTGTGTGGCCACCATTATTTTCATGCACTGCCTTAACCTTCTTGGGCATGGAGTTCACCAGAGCTTCACAGGTTGCCACTAAAGTCCTCTTCCACTCCTCCCTGAGCTGGTGGATGTTAGAGACCTTGCCCTCCCCCACCTTGCGTTTGAGGATAATCAATAGGGTTTAGGTCCGGAGACATGCCTGGCCAGTCCATCACCTTTACCCTCAGCTTCATTAGCAAGGCAGTGGTTGTCTTGGGGGGTTTGTTTTGGGTCGTTATCATGTTGGAATACTGCCCTGCTGCCCAGTACATCTGGGCATTCAAGGTTCCCTCAATGAACTATAGCTCTCCAGTGCCAGCAGCACTTATGCAGCCCCAGACCATGACACTCCCACCACCATGTTTGACTGTAGGCAGGACACACTTGTCTTTGTACTTCTCACCTGGTTCCCGCCACACATGCTTGACACCATCTGAACCAAATACGTTTATCTTGGTCTCATCAGACCACAGGACATGGTTCCAGTAATCCATGTCCTTAGTCTGTTTGTCTTCAGCAAACTGTTTGCGGGCTTTCTTGTGCATCATCTTTAGAAGAGGCTTCCTTCTGGGACGACAGCCATGCAGACCAATTTGATGCAGTGTGCAGTGTATGGTCTGAGCACTGACAGGCTGACCCCCCACCCCTTCAACCTCTGCAGCAATGCTGGCAGCACTCATACATCTATTTACCAAAGACAACCTCTGGATATGACACTGAGAACATGCACTCAACCATGACGAGGCCTGTTCTGAGTGGAACCTGTCCTGTTAAACCGTTATATGGTCTTGGCCACCGTGCTGCAGCTCAGTTTCAGTTTCATGGTCTTGGCAATCCTCTTATAGCCTAGGCCATCTTTATGTAGAGCAACAATTCTTTTTTTCAGACCCTCAGAGAATTCTTTACCATGAGGTGCCATGTTGAACTTCCAGTGACCAGTATGAGGGAATGAGAGTAATAACACCAAATTTAACACACCTGCTCCCCATTCACACCTGAGACCTTGTAACACTAACGAGTCACATGACACTAGGGAGGGAAAATGGCTAATTGGGCCCAATTCGAACATTGTAGACATCAATGGCTGTTTGTTGAGTTATTTTGAGAGGACAGCAAATTTAAACTGTTATACAAGCTGTACACTCACTACTTTACATTGTAGCAAAGTGTCATTTCTTCAGTGTTGTCACACGAAAAGTTATAATAAAATAATTACATAAATGTGAGGGGTGTACTCACTATAGCTTGTAGATGCTATAACTTTTATACAAACCAATTAATATACACTTACAGGCGGTCCCTGAGTTACAAACATCCGACTTACAAATGACTCCTACTTACAAACGGAGGGAGACAAGAGGAAGTGAGAGGAAATCTACCCCTAGGAAGGGAAATACTCTCCTGTAAGAGTTCTCATGGGAAAAAGGTGTCTCCACTGAAGCTTTATCACCAATCCTTGTTTCCAAAACAACCCAAAATTTGCAAAATCCAATTGTCATAGGGACAGAAAGTGAGGTGAAATCTTCTGAACAGGGGTACAGACAGCAAAACAAATGTTACAGGGGGTGTTAACCCTTCCCTGTGCTATCCAAAAAACTTAAATTATTATTTTGGCTTGAGTTACACTTAAAAAATATACCTGTCCCAACTTACAAACAAATTCAACTTAAGAACAAACCTACAGAACCTATCTTGTTTGTAACCTGGGAACCGCCTGTATTAGGATTTTTTTTTTTAACCAAAGACATGTAGCAGGATACATTTTGGCCCAAAATTATGAATAAATATGAATATAATGGATATGATTTATAACAGTAAGTAGAAACTATAGTTTTTTCATTTTTTTTAGTATCTTTTCATTTATAGCGCAAAAAAATGTAAAAACCCAGTAGTGAGCAAATACCACCAAGAGAAAGCTGTATTTGTGTAAAACAAAATGATAAAAAATGAATTTGAGTACAGTATTGCATGACCGTGCAATTACCAATTAAATTAGCTAAGTGCTGAATATAAAAAAAAATGCACTGGTCATGAAGGGGGTAAAACCTTCCGAAACTCAAGTGGTTAACCACCTGCCGACTGCACTATAGCCAATCAACGGCTCTTTACCATGTGATCAGCTGTGTCCAATCACAGCTAATAAAGATGTAATCACAAGCTGTTTTTCGGCATTTCTTTCCTCATGTTGACAGCATGAGGAGAGGAGAGCCAATAACTGGCTTGTGTGAAAGGGGCATCTACACTGATAATCAGGGCACTGATTATAAGTGCTGTTCCAACAGTGCGCACCAGTGCTGTCTATCAGTGCCCACCAGTGTTGCCAATCAGTGCTCATCAGTGCCTATCAGTGCTGCCAATCAGTGCCTTCTCATCAGTGCCACCTATCAGTTCTGCCATCAGTGCCGCCTATCAGTGCCTTTCAGTGCTGCCTATCAGTGCCACCTATCAGTGCCCATCAGTGCTGTCTATCAGTGCAGCCTCATCAGTGCCGCCTACTCAGTGCCCATCAGTGCCGCATGCTCAGTGCCCATCACTGCAGCCTGTAAGTGCTCATCAGTGCAGCCTCATTACCGCACATTGGTGAAGGAGAAAAATGACCTGTTTGCAAAGTTTTATCACAAACTACAATTTAGAAAATGTTTTGTTTTTATGTTTTGTTTTTTTAAATCTTTGTTTTTTTTTTCTGTTTATTTAGTAAAAAGTTTAAAACCCAGGGGTGATTAAATAATACCAAAAATGTGACAAAAATGATAAAAATTTAATGTGGGAAAATGTGACAGCACTAAAAGCTGAAAGTTGTCCTGGGCAGGAAGGGGGTAAAAGTGCCCAGTAGGCAAGCGGTTAAAGTGGATGTAAACCCTCACATATACCCAGTGAAGTAAATAGCCTCAGATGATACACAGAATAAAACAAATCTTCCTACATAGATTTTACTTGTTTATATGCAGCCTTCTCCTCCCTACACCCCATTAAAAGAGCAGATCATGTTAAAATGCTTTATCTGTCAGGAGCAGAGAGGCTGCAGTTAGAGTGTGTGAGAGCTGATTTGAGGAAAGGCACATATCCCCTTCACACAGCAGAAGAACTGTGTTGTGAATAGCCAAGCTGTGTGCTCAGATCCCTCCACGACACAAATTTTATCTCAAGTGTCGGGAAAACCTTTTAGAAGCCACTCATGCTGATAACAGGAACAAAGCACCAGAGAGAAAGGTCACTTAGAGCTTAAGTAACTCTGCAAATATAGGTGCTTTGCTCAGATTTCATGACTATGGATTACAATTACTTTAAGAAAAACACAAACAAAAAGAAAATGACTTGATTCCCTTATCCACACATTTGATTTGGGGGGGGGGGAATCCTCCTGCTGTGCCTTGTATTCAGGGCCGTCTTTAATATTGATTGGACCCTGGGCAAATATTTTCTTGGGCCCTTCCAAAAACACTTATTAACTATTTGCAGGCAGTGTGGGCTCAAGGGGCAGCTGCTTTGGGCCCCACAACACTGAATAGACCCAGGGCAGCTGCCCCTTTTGCCCTGTGTTAAAGACGGCCCTGCTTGTATTCTGACAACAAGGAGGCTTCTCTGCCATCGGAATACAGTGGTCAGCGCTGCCGGTGGTGCTGATGGAGTGGAAATTTTCCAACAGAGCGGTTTTACAGAAGTTGAAAGGTACTTTTTTCATATGTAGCACCCTCCTGGGTGGGTGCTGGAGACTGAGTGTAGTTTTTGGCTCTGTCTGCCTGTCAGAGGAGCAGCAGGTAAATTCTATGTTGCACTCTGCTTAACGGGGAGCAGGATTTGTGAGTTAGGTCTGCTCAGTGTGTGAGTCATATGGTCTGAGGGAGTGTCCCCACTGTGCCCAATGGGGATGCACATTGGACAGTGGAGGAATCCATGGCCAATGAGGACACAGGCTTTGATACAGCCCCAGGGATTGGCACAGACTGCGGTCTTGGTGCATTGTGGGGTGTGGTATAAAAAGCCAGGGGCACATGTGCACGAGGTCTTTGGCTGGAAACAGAGTCCCGGAAGGAGATTGGCGGCTGCCTCCTCTTCTGAAGTAGCTGGTGCGTGGTCACGGGCAGTTGGCCTGGTGAGCCAGAGCTGTGGAGCTGAACCCAGAGGTCCAGGAGAAGCTGACTGGAGGAGTTGAGGCATTGTGAGAACCTGGAAAGCAGTATCGTGAGTACAAAGGATCCTGCCTACGGGCCTGCCCAGGAAGGGAACCACTCCGGAGTAGTGTAGTCAGTGGACGGGTGTCAGCTGGAGGAAAGGAAAGAGGGTGCTAGGTGTGTGCCCTGAAGAGAAATACCTAAAGGAACATTTACCTCAGATTCATCTAGAGGCAAGATGAAGTACCGGCCTTGCCGCATTCTTAATCAGATTGCCTCAGCATTGTGAATAGTTCAATAAAATAAAACCACAAAAACAACAACCCATAGACTGTTTATTGACTGAGCCATGAAAGTAAAGTGCTAAGATTTCTGCAAGCAGTTGCTACGGGTAACCCAGGGGAATTCAAAAGTGTGTAAAACCAGCAACCCTCAAGGGGGCAGTGTTACACATATTTATTTATATTTACAGAAGTTAATAAGCAATTTGACTTCTGTACAACCACCCTGCCTGTACATGGATTGTAATTTAGCTGGTCCCTGCTGCAGCGGCCAAATTTCCATCCATATATGGCTAGCTTAATCTACATTTACACTGGCATTTAGCCACACTGGGAATCTCAGCAGGAAGAACCTACTGATCCTGCAGCTGGCATTGACAGCTGTGTTGTGGATAGCATCGCCTGCCAAGCCTGTGCAGTGCAATGACTCCTTCAACTGGGATATGCAGCTTAGCTAAACACCTGTGTGATTGTAGCCTAAGGCCCCTTTCACATGCGGCAAATCCGTCCAAGTGGAATCCGACTACTTAGCGGGGGATATCTCTCTCCGCTGATCCCCTCTGAGCAGGCGGATGACAGGTCCATGTCTGCTCCCTCTGCTATGTAGAGCGGACACAGCACACTCTTCTGTCTATGGGAGCGGTCGGATGGAAACAGACTGCATGCTGTTTCCATCCAATTGTCATCCAATCAGATCCACTGGACAGATGGTAAAGGTATTACCATACGTCTATTTTCAGAAGATTTTGTCGGACTGGATGCCCTGCAGATGTCAGCTGACACATGTCAACTGACATCAGCAGCCCCATAAAGGACAATGGGTGGTTCGTTCAGTCCGCTGGTGTGAAAGGGGTATTAAAGAAAATATTAAATACCTATCTTTTTAGTGGCCCATTTCCAGATATCCTGCCTTTTTATTTCCCCTTGGTTCAAGTATTTTAACGTTTTATGCTGATCTAAAGGTTTAGTGTTACTGCTGCCACCTCCCAGCTGTTCACCCAAACTGTAAAATACCAGCTAGATGGGGCTGTTCATATGCCCTGGCCATGGCATATTTACCTTGGGGTGCGGAGTTCAATGGAGCCACGCCGCAACTGCGTGTAATGCACACAACTGCAGCGCAGTAGTGCGACATTATAGGGTTAAATCATGCGGTAAGAATGTGATATAACAAACACCTCCTCACTGCCTGCCAAATGCCACCTGACAAGCGATCTGAATGTGGATTGCTCTTTAGAGGGCACTGCACTCTCCTGCAAGTGTGAAAGAGCCCTAAAGGCCCATTCCCACTAGGAACTGCATGTGAATCGTGTTGCTGTGCAATTCACGTGCAGTTTTCTGCAGTGCAATTTCAGCCCATGCACTACTTTTGTAAACGCACTGCAACCAGATTGCATGGTACATTGTACCATTTAATCAAGTGCAGGCAAACGCACTGTGTTTGCGACCTTCATTTGGGGTGTTGTTAACTTTGCACTGACACTCGCTGCAAATCGCAAGGCAGTGGGATTCGAATGTGGTGCAGAAAAAAGCATAGAACATGGGTTTTCTGCATTAGTGTAAATGGGCCCTAAGACTAAATTCACATCTATGCGTTTTTTTAGTGTGTGTGCAGATGCACAGAAATACACTACAATCCATCTAACCTTATTTCCTATGGGTCCCATTCACATCTTGCAGTTTCCTGCAATACACTTTTTGGAAAAGTGCAGGGACTTTTTTTCATGCAGCACATTTTAGGTCAATAGACCTCAATAAATTTGCATACAAAAACTCCTCAAAAAATGCATTCAAACTAAGTTCCAGGGCTTTTTTATTTTTTAACTTCATTCAAAATGCATAGAAAGTAGATTACGTAGTCTTCAATGGCATATTTCACACCAGTGCTTGCAGTACCAGTCCGTTCCATTTTCAGAAAAAAAAGTAGAACATGCTGCATTTTTCCTACATAGAACTATGCTGGAACTCGGTAAAGCGCATCAAAAACGCACCAGAACGCACCTACATGTATCAAAAACACATCAAAATTGCCCTGGACCCCAGTACAGAGAAAAACAAAAAGGGAAAAAAAAAGCATCTGGAATGCACCCAAAATTCATCAAAAACGCACTGGAACGCATTAAAAAACGTGCATGCAGAAACGCATCTGGAGAAAGTTTTTGTGGTGTGAACTATCCCATAGAAGTGAACCTAGCCTTACATGCATTTTTGGTGCATGTTGCTGCATGACAACAGACACTTTGGTCCAGTTCACACCATAGAAACGCAGTCCGGATACGTTCCAGATGCTTTTTTGCAGGCATGTTTTTGATGCATTTATGATGCGTTCCAGTGCGTTTGTGATGTGTTTTTGATGCAGTCCAGTGCATTTTCCCTCCCTCTTTTTTCTTAGTGCCGGTTCACACTTCCGCGTGTGCGGCAATCGCATGTAATATTGGAGCGCACTGCTCCTTCATTACATGTGATCGGATGTGCAGTGCGAATTCAGCCATACACTTTGTATGGCTAAATTCTCACTGCACCCGCACAAAAATCGCACATGAGGCATTTTTTTCAGCCGCATCAGGATCGGTTTGCACAGTGGTTCACACTTGTGCGATCCGATCCTGTGCGAACTGTCAGATCGCACTGCGATATGCGATCAATCTGGGGGTGTCGTTAACATTTCATTGACACCCCCAGCGTATCGCATATGGCAGTGTGAACTGCCAGATGTGCGTTTGCGATGCGGGAACAGGCTGCGAATTCGCAGCCTTCCCGCATCGCACAAGTGTGACCCGGCAGTTAACCTTAAATAAGGACGTGTGTTCCAGTGCGTTTTTGGTGCATTTCGTGTGTTTAGGTGTGTTCCAGTGCGTTTCTTGATGTGTTTTACTGCTTTCCAGTACAGTCCCGTGCAGGAAAAATGCAGCATGTTCTACTTTTTTTTCTGGAACTGGAACAAACTGCAACTGCAAGCACTGGTGTGAGCCATGCCATTGGAAACCATGTAACCTACTTTCTATGTGTTTTTTATGCAGAAAAAAAAAAAACGCACTGGACTGCAAGTGGTGTGAACTGTCCCTTCCTACTAACAACATCAAAACTTTCCAAAAAATGTGAAGCGTATAAAAAAAAAAAATCAAAAATGCGCATTTAAAAAAAAACAAAATGCGCTGCAAAAATGCATCAACTGCTCATACAAAGATGTGAAGCCTAAATGCATGTTTATTCCGGGTCAGGACTAGCCAGTTTTCAGGAGGGGGGGGGGGGGGTCACCAATGGCAGCTTCTCCACTTTTCTTAGACCTGGGGAAGGCTTTGTAGTATATAAAAACCTATGAATAGTTTACACTCCAGATGACCAAACTCTTCCCCAGCCAAGCTGAGTAGATGTCCCAGCATGACTCCCCCAGCTAGGAGAACTGCAGTGATGATGCTGTGATCAGCACATTGTCCTGCCAATCACCACCCTTCTCCTTGTCTCACATTTTGGGGAGGGCAAATGGGAAACTTTTTTTTTTTTGGTCTGCTTCTAGCAGCAGACACATTCCATCGTCTCCTTTAAGAAGAAAACAGAGTATAGGGATCCCAGCTCATCAGGTCCCTGAGGATCTAGAGAGAGGAGGTCTACTTGTAGGACTCCAGGACCTGGGAGAACATGGCCCTTCTTTGTGTAGGGGGAGCGCTCAGAGCCCCTGCTATCCCCATTCTCTGCATAGGGCGCCCACAACAAGACAACTGAAGGATCAGCAACCAGAGGAATCGCAGCTTCACCATCATCTGTCCTGGGAGAGGTGACCCCGGGGAGCCTGGAGTATCTAAGGAGTGAAAGGGGACACTTTCCAAAGTGTGAATTAAAGTGCGAAGCCAGATTGGGGCTGGGAGAGGAAGGAAGGAGGAGGAGGGGAGTCTGCTGCCATCCCAGAGCCTGGATCACATTACATTCTTCCACTCCTCTCCTGCAAGTTTTCTGGGAGAGAAAAGTCCCCTGTTGTCTGCCATTGCATGCCTGGAGCTCGGGGAACATAGCAGGACTTTCCTCTGGATGCTGAGTCCTTGGAGGGACTGTGATGGAGGGAGGAAGATTGTCCCCATCCCATTGAGACAAAGCTGTGTGCAGTTTGGGGCCATTCCTGCTTTGTGTCTCCCTGCCCCCCTCCCCCCCTAAACATGTCCTCCTACATGGGGCTGAGGATCTCCTGGATGGTGGTGATCAGCTTCTTCATGTCTGCCTCTGGAGAGATTCACTTCAATGAATCCCTGTACATGGATAGGTGCAAGAAGAGCACCACTTGTGAATCCCTCAAATACAACATCTGCCTGGGATCTGCTCTGCCCTATGGCTTCACCTCCATTACCCTGGCTGAGGACTCCTTCACCCAGGAAGAAGTTCATGATAAGCTCCTGCTGTGGTCTGGTATGTAGCTGGGTCCTATAGGGAGCCAAACTCTGGGGCTCATTCACTACCTGCGCATGGGTGGTCTTGGGGGTCACTAAACTCAATCATGTGTTTTTCTTTCCAAGTGTTATGTGTTGTGTTTATGATAGTGAAAGAAACACAGGGAACGTCCTCATTTGTTACATTGTTTATTATTATTTGTTTTTGTTATTGTAATTGGAGCAAAAAGTTTGACCTAATCATTTGGCCCATGCACACAGGACTTTATTTCCTATCCTGGAAGGCCTGGGCTCCCGGGGAAGAAAAAGATGAGCCTTAGCCCCGGTTCACACTTATGCGATGCGGGAAGGCTGCGAATCCGCAGCCTGTTCCCGCATCGCAAACGCACCCCCGGCAGTTCACACTGCCATATGCGATACGCTGGGGGTATCAATATAATCTTAACGACACCTCCAGTTTGTTCGCATATCGCAGTGCAATCTTGCAGTTCGCACAGGATCGGATCGCACAAGTGTGAACCGCTTTGCGATCCGATCCTGATGCGGCTGACAAAAAGGGTCCTGTGCGTGTTTGCTGCGGGTGCGGTGCGAATTTAGCCATACAAAGTGTATGGCTATACTCGCACCGCACAGCCGATCGCATGTAATGAAGGAGCAGTGCGCTCCGACATTACATGCGAACGCCGCAGCCGCACAAATGTGAACCGGCTCTTATGCCTCGTACACACCTACCGATTGCCGGCCGTAAATATTCGGCCAACGACCGATCGGCCGATTGTAGGCTTGTTAGTATGATGCTTCCGACAGCCGACAGCGCATTTTCGGCCGAACAGAATCTGTCATGCAGGCATTAAAATTTTTGTTGGCCAACACCAGAATGCCCGATTGTTCCTCAGTCAGTACAGATTTCGGCCGACAATCAGCAGATTTGCAAGACTGGGCATGCTCAGAAAAGAAAAAACTCACGGAAAGTTAACCATCACATGACATCACTTCTGCAGTCGGCTGTTGTTGGCCGACAAAATTTGTGTGCAGTCTTTTGCACTTTTCAGCGGACACGACAGCCCTGGACAAAAGACGGCCGATCGGTCGGCCGACGATTGGTACGTGTGTACGAGGCATTAACACGCAACACACGCAACGATTATCGGCCGACCGATCGGCCGTCTTTTGTCCAGTGTTGTTGTGTTGGTTGAAATGTGCTCTAGACTGCACACGAATTTTATCGGCCAACAAAAACCAACTTCAGAAGTGATGTCATGTTCTGGTTTACTTTCCGTGTGTTTTTTCTTCTCTGAGCATGCCCAGTCTTGCTCATCAGATTTTTGTCTGCCAAAATCTGTACTGACTGATGGAAAATCGGCCATTCTGTTGAAAGCCAACAAAAATTTTATAGCCTGCACACCAGATTTTTTTTGGCCGAAAAGTCGGAGTCGGTTGTCGAAAGCATCATACTAACAAGCCGAAAATTGGCCGATCGGACGTTGGCTGAAAATTCACGGACAATAATCGATGCGTGTGTACGAGGCTTTAGCCCCAGTTAACATATATATGCGGTGCGGTAAATGCTGCGAATCCTGAGCGTTTCCCACACCACGCTAAAATCACACTCTATTCATGTGATCTGCCACTGGTGTCAAGGGCTTGTTCACACTTGACTAAATTTCTAACGCCTAACAAATGCTCCTATAGCGTTAGTATGGGCGTTAGACTCGCGTTAATGAGCTTTAATATGGGCATTAGACTGGTATCAATGAGCTTTAGTATGGGTGTTGGAATGGCATTTTACAAGCGCTAATGACGAGTTAAAAACACTTCCCAAACACCCTATGCATAGTTTTGAAGCGTTTAGAGTCGGTTCACACAGGGGCGACACGACTCTGTACTACTTCGGGGGCGACTTGTGCATTACAATGCACCACGACTTCGGAGCGACTTGCAGGGACTTCACATAATGGAAGTCAATGCAAGTCGCTCCAGGTCGCCCCGAAGTAGTACAGGACCTTTTTTCTAAGTCGGAGCGACTTGTGTCGCTCCTATTAGAACGGGTCCTTTAGCAGTCAATGGACCACGAGGGAGCGCGACTTGTCAGGCTGACAAGTCGCCTGACAAGTCGCGGCAATGTGAACCGGCTCTTAATGAGCGTAAGGCGAGTTAAAACTGCTACACAATGCAAAGTGATATTACAGGAGATAAACAAATTTGAATGCCCCGCAACTGTGCTGAAAACACTTCCCAGAGCATTTGTGAAACATTACCATAGACTTGAATGGGAGGCGTTGAAAGGCTTCAAACTCCTCCTGACTCGACTTGAGGCTTTGTATTTTGATAATGTGAACAGCACTGTGTGCTGACCATTGTATAATTTGCATAGGCGTTTGAGGGGCGTTTTTAACGCCTGCTTTAATGCAAGTGTGAACTTAGCCTAAGGGCTCTTTCACACGGGCGTTCCTTTTTTTTTGCCCGATCAGGTCCTTTTTTTTTTTTTTGTAACGGACACGGATGACACTTGTGTCATCCGGTCCGTATGTCCGTTTTTCATCCCATCCGTTTGCGGATGAAAAACTGACATAATGCATGTCTATGTAAATACGGATGTCTGCGGATGACACCACTGACATCCGTTTTTGCTTCCGTTCCGTTTTTTGAAAGGAAGAAAAAATAGGGTTCTCCTCCGTTCAAAAAAACTGAACTGAACTGAACTGACAAAAAACGGATGTCAGAGGATGATCATCCGATGACATCCGTATTTACATAGAGATACATTATGTCCGTTTTTCATCCGCAAACGGATGGGATGAAAAACGGACATACGGAACGCCCGTGTGAAAGAGCCCTTAATGACACCCCAAAACAGGCAGCAAAACGCAGTGCAATTGCAAGAATTGGGTCGCACTGACTCTGGTGCTGTGCGGCATAAATTGAAACATACAAAATGAATGGGCTCAAATCACACTGCAAAGAATCGCATGTGATTTGAATCGGAATGCTGTGCGACTCCTATCAAAATCACACCGCACAAGTGTGAACCCAGGCTAAAGCCATGTTTTGCAAACACGTCAAGCATTTGGGCATTTATTCATTCCATTGGCCAGAATAATTATGCATTCTGGCCATTGGAATAAATAAATGCCCAAGCACCTGACTCACCTAGCGCTAAATAGCGTTTAGATGCGTCTACATGGATTTCGGCAAATCAAGCATTTTTTTTTTTTCTTACACTGGAGCATTCCTCTCTTGAACACCCTGGGCCTGTTTTTTTTTTTTTTGTTTGTTTGTTTGCTCTGCCTCTAAACGCCTGTAAATGCCTATGTGTGATTGGACACAGCCGTCATGTGATCAGGAGGGCCAATCAGAAGGCCCTCCTGCCAAAACTTGTTCCTCTGTGTCCGAGGGACACAGGCACATCGAGATCGCGCCGCTGCGCGTGCCCGCGGTGGAGCGATCTCGCTCCTTCTGCAGGACATTCGGGAACGTCCGATCAGAAGGACGAGACTTCCACCCGGCCGTATATGTACAGTGGCCGGGTGGGAGGTGGTTAAGGGGTGTTTAGAAAGAGAAAAAAACACAAAATGCCCCTAAAAGCGTCCTGTGTGCACAAATCCTTTATCATCACTGGGGCTGATTGGCCTCAAAAGGAGCAGAGAATGTACACTGTGCAAAGTGAAGGTTCAGGATAGTGAATGAGGTAAGGGCTCAAACACACGGCCATATCTGGCTGTATAACGTAAATCCTGGCTTATTTCCCCACCAGCAAACAGCTGTCTAAAAGTCAGAGGCTTTACACAGCTATATGTTTGTATATGCAAGTACTTGCTCAAAAATAAGCACATGCGCAACGGCGTACAACTCTGGACACAGATTGTCTGTGTACGCTTATATGCATATGCATGTTTAAGCAAGTACTTGCATACATGTGCGTATAACCATTGACCTCTATGGGCAGCTGTATGCAGCACTTGGGGGCTCCCCGCTAAAATACACAGGATTTAAAATATACGTCTGAAATCGTTAAAATGAGGCTACATGATATCCTTATTCTCCAAAAATAACCTGTACACATACACTATGTATTGGCCCTGTAATCCGTTTTTTTTTCTGCTTGTTTGAAACGAACAGTACACGTTCGTTGCAGTCAGGTGCATTGCTTTTTGCACATTACAAACCCCATAGTCCCCAAATCATCTCAGGAGCGAGCAAGAGAATGTGGCTATATTCCTACTTACAGTGGGACCGTGGAGAATTAAAGTAGCCACCCTGTAAGGCTTATTTTTACATTAGTACGTCTCCAAAGTCATACGAAATTTCCAGTGCGACTTTGGAGTGTGACTTTTGGTACAACTTTGATCTGACTTTACATTCTCCGGACCAAAGTCACATCAAAAATCAGACCAGGAACCTTTTCTGAAGTCGCTGCCATTTCTGTACTGTCAGTAGCAATGCAGTGTTAATTTTGGCAGCAAATTTTAATTTTGTTTTAGTCTTAGTCTTAGGACTAAAATGGCATTTTAGTTTTAGTCCCATTTTAGTCTTCTGCAAGTGTTTTAGTTTTAGTCGTATTTAGTCGACTAAAACTCCAGCACATTTTAGTCGACTAAAACGTCCTACATTTTAGTCGACTAAAATGTCCTACATTTTAGTCGACTAAAACTCATTTTAGTCATCTATAATCGAATGGGTGTAGTTCAATTGTAATTTGTAATGCATTATTTAAGCATTTCTCTACAATTTCCAAACTCATAATTTAATTACTGCTGGTCCTGGAGTGAAAAATCTAATATGTTATTATTTATGGTATTAAGCTTTTAGCATGCACCAGTGTTAATTTTGGCAGCAAATTTCGATTTAGTTTTAGTTAGTCTTTTGACTAAAATGCCATTTTAGTTTTAGTCGTATTTTAGTCTTAAGACTAAAATGCCATGTTAGTTTTAGTCGTATTTTAGTCTTCTGAATTGTTTTAGTTTTAGTCGTATTTTAGTCGACTAAAATTGTGTTAATTTAGTCTATGAAAAAGTTTTAGTCGGTTTTAGTCGACAAAATTAACACTGTAGCAATGCCTCTTATAGAAATACATTGAATTTCACATGTCCTGCGACTTGGGGGCACAAGTCGAATCCCAAGATGCTTGATTGGATAAAAGGAGCCTAACAGGAAGTCAGATCACAGCAACAACAACAAAAAAAAAAGGAATTTGGAGGAGGTTAAGAGCAATAAAAATTACTTTTTTTGTACTCAGAATATATACATGAATAGATTTACACCAGAGTTTAGTGTCTCTTCAAATAATAATAATATTGTTATGGCATTTGCTACAGAAGTGTGCTTTGTCTGTTCTGTATTTGTTACATTGTATGTTGCTGAATAAGGAGATCCTTTACTATGTTACAACACTGTTGGAATCCAAGTTTCTATTAGGTAGCAGCAAGCACAGTGCCTGTGGCCTACACTTTTTTAAGGCCTACCAAAGAGGAAAGTTCTTTCTAGCAGAAAAATAAGAAAAAGAATGTAGCACAAAGGAAATCTTCCTACAACTTCCAAACTACGTTACAAAGACAAAGATCCCAATTTTCTTTCTGTTCCAAAAGTCACTTTGGTTTCTCTTTTCAATAAAATCTTCCATATTAGGAGTAAAGTCATATTCAATGCACAGAAGAATAGAGGGGGTCATGGCGTTTGCTGATTGTATGTGATTCTTAATTTGATTACTTTAGGAAATCATCTTATATTTATCTATAAATAGATATTAGATATGATAATAATAATAATTGTATATTTGATCTAGGGATAAACACCCATTGTAATATCTACCTTAGGAAGAAAATAGATTTTTCGTTTGTTTTTGTTTTTTTTTAATATTGATGTAAGTTATTAGAGATGATGACTGTCACGTAACTAAGCTACAGTAATCATTAAGTCTAAACTTCAAGTATGGATTTTATTGCATAGTAATGCTGGCAATGGATTTCTTCTTTTAAAAAAAAAAACACATGGATTCCCCATTTACAGAAGCGAGGTGGATGAAGGAATCCTTCTTATTATGCCATTTTATTCTAATAGCTGGACTCCTCCACTGTTAGACTACACAGATCAGCAGCTGCAGTTGCTGATTGACAAATGTTTTCCAACATTCCAGTTTCACAGAAATTGATTGTTGAATTGAATTGATAGACTTCTGTCAAGCGGAATGACTATACATGGATCAAAATTCAGCCATTCCCAGCTGAACTAGCCACATTTCAATCCATCTATGGACAGTCTTAAGTCCCGTACACACTATCAGATTATCGAACGATCTGTCGTCCGTTTTTTGTGGCATGCTAGTCTCATGTCGAAAGTGAAGAGGTTATTTTCATACAAATTTTCCCGTACGACAGAATTTAACTTCAGAAGTGATGTCATGTGTTGGATTATTTTGTATGTGTTCTTTCGTCTCTGAGCATGCCTAGTCTTGCTCTTAAGATTTTTTTCAGACGAAAACTATACTTATTAAACGAAAATCGGACGTTGTGTTGACCTACGATAAAGATTTTATAGCCTGCACATCCAGTTTTTGGCATCCGAAAATCCGTAATCGGCTGTCGAAAGCACTATACTAACAAACCGAAAATCGGCAGATCGTTCGTCGGACGAAATTTCCCTTCCGATTTTCGTATCGCCTTTACAGTACATTGGTCCAGCCTGCAGCAAAAATTGCAAGGCATTCTGTGAATGGCGCCCATGCCAAACAAGCAAACCCCTGTGATTACTATGCAGCAGGGTAGCCACTTGGCACATTTCATCAGAAGTAATTTAGTGCTGAACACTAGGATTTCCATTATATTCCATGGTGCCCATCTACACCTGAGTGTAGTGTCACTTGTATTGAACATTGCTCGAAAAAGAACATGAGCTTCTTTTAAGGCGCACATTTTGTCCCCAATAGACTTCAGTGGGAGTGTTTTCCTGACTAATAACTAGATTTCCATCCACAAAATAAAAAATTGCTTATGTCTGAAGCTAGGGTTGCCACTTTTTTTTCAGGTCAAACCTGAACACTTTAGCAGGTTCAGCAAATTTTTTTCTTCTTTTTAGTATACAATATAGGATTGCAACAGACCTGGGACACGTTTTGGGTGCTTCAAAGAGAATAGTAATGTGGGGTGCATAGTGTCCCCTCACCCTCCTGTCAAGCCCTGTTCCTAACCACATTCCTGTCTTTATAATGTGTCCGGGTTTCAGACAGACTGAAACCCGGACACATGATTCAAAACCCAGACTGTCCAGAGGGAATCTTGGACAGGTGGCAACCCTTTCTGAAGCTCATGACAAAATGCACAAAAACACTTGTACTTAGCTGAAGTGTAAATAGGGCCTATTAGTCCCCGTTCACACCGGTGGCGACCTGTGAGGCGACCTGGTCGCCTCACAGGTCGCCGTAGGTCGCCTTCCATAGAGAAGCTGCGGACCCTTTCTAATAGGAGTGACACAAGAAAAAGGGTCCGGAGCTTCTTTGGGGCGACCCGGAGCGACCTGCATAGACTTCAATGTTATGAAGTCCATGCCGGCCGCTCCGAGGTCGCGGCGCGCTGCTCGCACCGCGACCTCGGAGGTCGCCCCGGGAAGTCGGATCGCCCCAGTGTGAACGGGGTCTTAGAGTAGAAATAATAGTGATCTATTACCAATCCTGCAGTGTTTCTTATGTTTCTTGCACCACAATACTTGTCTGATCTTAGTGTTTCCATTGAAGAACCTTTTCAGGCCTAGGAGAAATAATATTTAATTTAGTGCATAGTTCTAGCATTACAAAGCATAGTTATAACTCCAACAGTTTCGGTTGCTAGCAATCAGAAATAAATAAAGCTTAAATTTA
Organism: Pelophylax lessonae; assembly: GCF_965119305.1. Lineage (NCBI taxonomy): Eukaryota > Metazoa > Chordata > Amphibia > Anura > Ranidae > Pelophylax > Pelophylax lessonae. The sequence goes on from NC_138771.1 coordinate 154,264,191, forward strand.
TCTTGGATTAGGTATGGGAGGGCTGTTAAACCTGTCAATTTGTTCAGGTAAGTGTCCTTATATTAAAAGTTAGTAGCTACAGTATTTGTAGCTGCTGACTTTTCACCCACCCCCCCCCCCCCCCCAGACTGGAACTCTGCTTTAAGGTTGAACTAAAGGCAAAACATTTTTCTTGGATTAGGTAGGGCCGGACTGGCCTAGCGGGATACCGGGAAATTTCCCGGTGGGCCACTTTAAGATGGGGCCGTCCGGCCGCTTTAAGATGGGGCCGTCCGGCCGCTTTAAGATGGGGCCGTCCGGCCGCTTGATACGCCCCCCGCTGCGCTCCGACTCCAGCGATGGATAGCTTCTCCTACGCCAGCCGCTGTGAGCGGCATGACGTTACATCCGACGGGGGAGGCGGCTGCGGATCATCTCCTTCATTTCTCTGCATGACGGTCCGCGCCGATCCCTCCCACACAGACGCCAGCGGCCAGCAGCATCATCGCAGCAGGACAGGTCACAGTGTGAGCAGAGCAGAACATGAGCTGCCTGCCATGCCACATGTAAAAGCCAGGTAAGACTCAATGCCCGGGGAGGGGGGGGGGGGAATCAGCATATTAGAGCCCCTAATATAATGCTGATCCGCCACCCCCCCTGGCCCCCTCATGGACTAAACTGATACATGCCATGCGTAAAAATATTAAAAAGTATACAAAGAGTACATAATACAGATTATGTCACTAAAAGAGAGACAATAAACATGTGTATAGTTTGTTAAAACATATTGTACATATTAGATAGTGGTAATGGTATATAAATATCGCCTGACATGTCGGACATAAAGAGGGTGGCGTCCTTCTTCATAGGCTATATCCCAGTTCACATATATATATATATATATATATATATATATATATATATATATATATATATATATATATATATATATATATATATATATATAAGTGTATCCGTGAGAGATTGGTGTGCTTAGCTTTTCTCCAATGCCAACACTAAATATAGCTGATGATAGGGTTTTGCTTATCATAAAAATGACAGGTGCCACTGGTGGAAGGATGCTGTAGGAAAGTGCATAGTGCAATTCTCAAGCCAACTGTTTAGTGCGAGTCACAGGGACCCAGGGCTGGTGTATCACCTGTGCCCAAATATCACTCAGTTCACACATAGGGAGCAAAAGCAGTCAAGGTGTTCAATACAGGAACGAGCTGATGTCCAAAACATGTCAGGCGATGTGTATATTCCATTACCACTATCTAATATGTACAATACGTTTTAACAAACTATATACATGTTTATTGTCTCTCTTTTAGTGACATAATCTGTATTAAGTACTCTTTGAATACTTTTTAATATTTTTGAATAAAATACCATTTATTTTTATGCATGGCATTTGTCAGTTTAGTCTATGAGGGACATTCAGGCCATTGGCCTTTTTCTTTTTTACATATTTAATTATGGACATAACAAATTCCAGTTGATCCCCCCCCCCCTTTATCTGTACTCTAGCCTTTTTGTCTGTATTAGGGAGAGGGGGCCGGGGGGGGGGATCAGCATTGTATTAGGGGGAGAGGGGGATCAGCATTGTATTAGGGGGAGGGGGGAACTGCATTGTATTAGGGGGAGGGGGCCGGGGGAGTCAGCATTTTATTAGGGGGAGGGGGTCAGCATTGTATTAGGGGGAGGGGGCCGGGGGGGTCAGCATTTTATTAGGGGGAGGTGGTCCGCATTGTATTAGGAGGGGGGGATCAGCATTGTATTAGGGGGAGGAGGCCAGGGGGGGGGGTCAGCAGTGTATTAGGGGGATGGGGGGTATCAGCATTTTATTAGGGGGAGGGAGGGATCAGCATTGTATTAGGGGGAGGGAGGGATCAGCATTGTATTAGGGGAGGGGGGAACCTCATCCTCTTGTATTGCATTGGGGGGGGGGGAGAATCAGCATATTAAGGCCCCTAATACATTGCTGTCCCCCCTCCCCCTAATATACTGCTGATCCACCCCCTCCCCCTAATACAACTTTTTTTTTTTGCTCTTTATATATAAGAGCCAGTTCACATAGGCGCGACCCGACTTGCCGGGGCGACCTGTGAAGTTGCGGTGCACACCTCGGAGAGACCTGCACGGACTTCATATTATTGAAGTCAATGCAGGTCGCTCCGGGTCGCCCCAAAGAAGCTCAGGAACCTTTTTCTAAGTCGGAGCGACTTGTGTCGCTCCTATTAGAACGGGTCCTGTGCTACTCTATGGCAGACGACCCACGGCGACTTGTCAGGCGACCAGGTCGCCCCAGTGTGAACGGGGTCTAAGTCCTTTGTGTGAGTTTATATCTGTCTTATCTATAAATAATGCACTAATTAAATGTGCATTAAAATGCATGATTTTACCTTTTATGAACAAGAAATCAACGTTGTGCTGGTATGACGACGCAATGCTATGGGGCTGGTATGTAATTTTTTCCAGGGCTGGTTTTCATACCCAGTCCGGCCCTGGGATTAGGTATGGGAGGGCTGTTACCCCTGTCAATTTGTTTCCCATTTGGGAGATTTTCCTTCACTTCCTGTCCCATAGCCAAAATATGAAGTGAGAGGAAATCTCCCTAAAGTGATGGAAATCCCTGGTTGTCACCAGAACTTGTGTCTCCATTGGAAGATTTCCCCTCTATCACTGTTCTGGTGAATACCCCAAAGTTTGTGATTTTCTTTCACTTTCACTTTTGATGATCATAGTAAACAGGACATATGGAGAGAATAAATCTCCATATTGGGCACAGATAGCAAAAAATCCTGATGGGTTCTAATCCCTCCTCTAACCTCCTGGGCATATTCACAAAGATACGCACAGTACAGCCGCCCTCTGCAAGCAGTAAACTGTGACTACTTACAATTTATTTATTTTTTTTTACAATATCTTTCAATGATAGCCGTGAACACTTGATGTTGTTTTATCTTTTTGTCCCGAGTGCCACTGGCACTAATGCAGAAAATAGAATCTAAAATTTTAGACTTGTCACCAGAACAAGAGGTAAGGATAAATAATCCAATAGGAGCACCTGTTCTGGTGACAACTGTCTTAAAAGGAATTCCCCTTCTCCGAGTCTTTGGAACAGGAAGTTAAAAAATGATCACCAATGGGACTCACCCGCTGTCGGCTAAAACTGGGTCACAGGAGTGGAGAATGAACTGCACTCCAGTGATTCATAGAAGAAGTATAGCCAAATAGCTTTGGCCATACTTCTCCTTTAATAAACTCAGACCACTACATTTGTGGCCAGCATATTATGTTATCAATTCATTTTATTGTTTATTTATCTTGGAATCTGCTATCCTTTGTGAAACAGACTGACAAGTCCCAAATGCATGTTTGAAATCTGCAAATCTGTATAAAAACCCAGCCCAAACATTTTACGGAGTTCAAAAATACTACTAGAATATGTATTTGAGGCTTAATGTAAACCAGTGAGGGTCCAGTCACGTGATCTCCCCTGTGTCCGCCAGCGGGTTGGGAACACTTAAAAAATCATATGCGACCTGAACCACAAGCAAAACGCGTCTCTGTGGGTAGGACAACCCATTGAAATGAATAAGCTGCCCTACATGCAAAAAGTAGGTTGCAAAAGTATGAACCTGTCCTAAGTAGTGGATGTGTATGGATTATTTTTTGGAGAATAACAATATTGTTTAGTGTGACTTTAAAGTCAAAATAAAAAGCAGAAACATCAGCCCAAGGGGCATAACTTTCGGTCAGTAAGATGTGTCCCTCATGCTGATGCTAGTTGAAATCCTCCTCTGTCCATGCCCTCCACTCCCACTAATGCTGCACAATTCTGTATAAAAGGAAAATCACAATTTTTATGCCTAAAATGAAGATCACGATTCTCGGTGTAACATCATCTTTCACAATATACAAAAAAACTGGGCTAACTTCACTTTTTTTTTTTTTTATTAATTGAAGTGTATTTTTTCCCAAAAAAATTGCATTTGAAAGACCGCTGTGGAAATACTGCATGGCATAAATTATTGCAACAACTGTTATTATATTCTCTAGGGTCTCTGCTAAGAAAATAAAATATAAAGTTTGGGGGTTCTACGTAATTTTCCAGCAAATATTGATTTTAACCACTTTAGAACCGCTCACAGTAATACTACTGCGGCAGAGTGATTCGTTATCGTCCAGCGACGTAGTATTAACGTCGTTGGAGACTCCCCCTTCTGGGCGGCGCTTGCGCGCCGCCGGAGGCTCGCTCCCGCTGTTTTCATTCACAGCGGGAGTCGGGCCAGGGGAGGAGCAGCGGCGATCGCCGCTGCTCTTACCCGATCGTCGGGGATCGAGTCTGGAGATCCGCCCGCTGTGTGTAAACACAGCGGGCGGATCTCCATAGTGACAGGGAGTGACAGATCGGACTGTTCAGCATAGCTGGACATCCAATCTGTCCATGACTCACTCAGTCACCTCCCCCCCTACACGTCAGTAAGCACCAGGCATACATTAACCCCTCCCTCTCCAATAAAATTAACCCCTTCCCTGCCAGTGTCATTTTTACAGTAACAGTGCATATATATAGCACTGATTACTGCAGTAATGTCACTGGTACCCCCAAAAGTGTCAAAAATGTCAGTCAAGGGTCCGATCTGTCCGCCGCAATGTCGCAGTCCCGCAAAAAAAATCGCAGATCGACGCCATTACGCGTTAAAAAAAAAACACCAAAAATGACAGAAATCTTTCCCTTTGTTAGTAAACGCAATAACTTTTGCGCAAACCAATCAAAATATGCTTATTGCGATTTTTTTTACCAAACATATGTAGCATAAAACAAATTGGCCAAAAATTTTTAAAAAAATTGGTTTTTACATCTTTTTTGGGGGGAATTTCATATAAAAAAATGTTAAAAATATTGTTATTTTTTCAAAATAAACGCTCTTTTTTTGTTTATAGCGCAAAAAGTAAAAATCGCACAGGTGATCAAATACCACCAAAAGAAAGCTCTGTTTGTGGGGGAAAAAAGGACGTAAATTTCGTTTGGGTACGGCGTCGCACGACCGCGCAATTGTCAGTTGAAGTCGCACAGTGCCGAATCGCAAAAAGTGGCCTGGACGGAAGACAGCAAAATCCTCCGGTGGTAAAGTGGTTAACTTGTAAGCAATAAGTGTCGGAAAAGGGCCTAGTCTTTAATTCGGGGTTCCACCCAAAAGTGGAACTTACCTTTATCTCCTGCCCCCCTCCGGTGCTGCATTTGGCACCTTTGGGGGGGGGGGAGCAGGTACCTGTTTTTGACAGGTATCCTGTCCCTACTTCCATCGGACCTCGCCACGGAGTTCAGCCTCCTTCCCCTGCTGCTGGGCCAGTAAGAGAGCATAGTGCACTTCCCACATGTACAGTAGGGAACTGGCTGTGAAGCTGCAAGGTCTCACTGCCGGGTTCACTTACTGGCAATGGTGGCAGCATCACTTAACAGCTGATGAAAACATCAGCTGGGGTGCAGACATCGCTGGATTCCAGGATAGGTAAGTGTCCTAATATCAAAAGTATGTGTAGCTGCTGACTTTTAATTTTTGGAGGGGGGCAGAACACATTGACCTCATTTACAGATCGAAATTCATCCCTTTGATCTAAAAGAACAAAATGATACAATGTTTCTGTTTATCTCTCAGTGCTGAGAAATGTTGTGATAAACTTTGCCAGCTGTTTTTTTTTTCTTTGACAGCTGTGAGAAGAGAACAGCTCTGCACTGTTACAGGAATCATGGAAATGCCGGATTAGGATCGTGAGGAGGGTTGAATCGAGATTGTGATTTTTTTAACGAGCAATCGTGCAGCTCTTAACTTCCACTGATGTAATCTTCTGGTCCAGTGGGGGTTAATAAAACTAAGGGCTGCCACAGTCCACCTGCTGCACCAGAAGATTGTGGCAGTGGGGGAGGGGGGGGGCATAAGCAGAGCAGGATTTCAACTAAAAGAGGCATCCGCACAAGGGACACATCTTACTGCCCAAGTTATATCCCTTGTGTGGATTTTTCATTATTTTATTTTGGCTGCTCTTACGACTTTGATTTTAGGAGGTTGAAAGATGTTCTGGGCTGTCATCCTGATCTTGGTTTCCTTGCCCAGTGAGTCTGACCTGGTACAAGCATAAGTTATTATTTCAATTTTTTTTTTTTTTTTTTATTAATTCTTTACTCTTGGCAATCATCTGAACAGTTTACACAGAAGATGAATCATCAATATGTCAACAGTAGAGGTGCAGTGCATAGAGAGAAAAATATATATTTTTCAATTTTTCCTTTTTTTTTTTTTATGTATATTTTATTTCCAGCTTTTATAAAGAGCTGTCATAGTATGCCGTACTTGTAGTGTAGACAGAACTATTTACATCAGTTCCTGCCCCCATAGAAGCTTACAGCCAAATTCCCTTATACATTTAGACAACAGGGCCAGTTTAAGGCCTCATGCACACTGGACGATATCAATACGTCAGTAGAAAGCTGTAGCTGTAGAAGGAGTTTTTTCAGCTTTTTTGCAGTAGTGCTTTTCAGCATTTTTTAGCTTTTTTCAGCTGTAGTGTTTTTTAGCTTTTTTTTTAGCAAAACTATACTCCCTCAAAAGTGTAGATAAATGCAGAATACCCGCGTTTTTAAGCTTTTATCAGAGTTGGAGCATTTTTACAACTGAAAAACACCTCTTAAAACCCACTAGTTCTGGGGGGGGGGTTTCAGCCAGAAAACGCCCCTGCCAAAAACTGCTGATAACCGCCTATGTGGGCATGGACACATAGGATGATATGCTGGGGAGTTTATGGTTGCAGAAAAAAAAACATCTGACGCCAAAAACAACAGCTGTAAAACGTCAAGTGTAGACAAATAAAAAAGAGAGAACAGAGCAGCGCCACCTGAGTGTAGTATTAAAACAATCCTTTATTGGCATAAAAGGTAATGCACTCACATGAGTGATAGGAAAGCAGGCTTTACAGCAAGTCATCCGATCCGCTGCAGGGGAGGCAGGAGAGGTGTAGACAGCCCTGGGTCCTGGCTGTGTCAGTGGCTTCTGGCACTTTCTGGTGTCCTGTCGGCGTCACAGCTTCTCCCTCATCACATCCGGCGGAAGCGGGGTGGTGATAGCGTTCAGGGCATGCGTGCCCCTTCGTCAGGCATTGTCTCAAGGTTGAACTGACAATGCCTGATAAAGGGGCACGCATGCCCCGAACGCTAGCACCACCCCGCTTCCGCTGGATGTGATGAGGGAGAAGCTGTGACGCCGACAGGACACCAGAAGGTGCCAGAAGCCACTGACACAGCCAGGACCCAGGGCTGTCTACACCTCTCCTGCCTCCCCTGCAGCGGATCGGATGACTTGCTGTAAAGCCTGCTTTCCTATCACTCATGTGAGTGCATTACCTTTTATGCCAATAAAGGATTGTTTTAATACTACACTCAGGTGGCGCTGCTCTGTTCTCTCTTTTTTATTTGTCCACCATGCACAGAGTCCCCTCTTAACTCTGATAGAGCCAGCAGCCACCCAACCATCCATCTCTACATAGACTCTACTCCATGGACGTTGTATCTATATACCCCTGAAACATTTATCATTGTTGTGTTTTTTATCAATATTTTTTGATTCTCTATATCTGCTTTTATATCTATTGTTTACATTCATTTTTATAATTCTCCCCTCACACTGTGGGTTTAATAGCGCTGGTCCATTATCTGTTATATAAAATGTCCAGTGTGCATGAGGTCTTAAAGTGCATTTGAAAACAACATGCTCCTTTTCCCTGACCTAACCTAACCCACCTCCCCCACTAGAGATGCATACTTACCTCAATCTGATGGTTGAGGCCTCCGGTGTTTGTTTACATCCAGAACCACAACTCTTCACTGTCCTGGCTACACCTGCACACTACAGCCCCATAGATTTCTATAGGGCTCTGGCTAGAGGCCAGAGACAAAGGGAGACCCTCCCATAGAAGGCTATAGTGCTATAATGTGAGACATTTGGAAAAAAAACGTATCCAACAAGGTCCCTAGAAAAAGGGAAAATAGTCGGTGGGGGGAAAGAGGGAGCAGGGCATAGGTGTGCCCTGTATTAAAACATGGACAATGACAGCAGAACAGTTGAAGGTATAAGTAGGGCAGTGGATGGTGTTCGTAGTTTTTTATTATTATTTTTACAATTTTTTAAACAATTTTTATAATATTATTATTGTTGTTTTTTTTTTTTTTACTATTTTTTTTTCGGAGCCCTACTGACGATGTCAGTAAAGCAATATAAGGTATCAGTAGGTAGTGGATGGTGTCAGTATTTTTTTTTTTACAGTTTTTTTTAGGAGCCCTGGTGGGGGTCTTTGGTGAAATATCAAGAGTCTAAACAGACCCCTGATGTCTCACTTTTGAGAAAGGGACTGGGGACAGAGATTCCCCAGTCCCTTCCTCTGCTGCCTCACCTGCATTGGACAGTGAATGAATAGGAAATGCTCTGTGCTTAGCAGCTTCCTATTCCTTCACAAACACCGTTTTTTATGCTTCAGCTATGAATAGACACAGGAGTGATCGGTACCAGGCAGCAGAGGGAATCGGCGCTGCACAAGGTGATTAGGTTGTGCCCAGACACACCCCCTGCGCATGCCTATGGAACAGGTGGTGAATTCTGGCTGTGACACGTGATAAGAAGGGTAATGTCAGAGGGTCAAGAATGTGTGATCAAGGTTAGAAGAAAAATAGTGGGCTATCCTTTGGGGCCCTGATTTATTCAAACGTGTGAAGGGAATCCTGAGCATTGCAGCCATCTTTTCATTGATTAGGAACCAGTTAAGTTTTCCTTTGACTTGTACGTTGTAGGAATGGAAGACAACCATGGTTGGGCAAGAACTTGTTTCATCGTGAACAGAAAATTTAGCCAGATAGAACTGAGTTTTAGTACACAGTACTTCAGGTTTTAAAGGGGAACTTCACTCTGAAATTAGATTGTAGATCCATGCCTCTCTTCAATAATAAGTCATTTTTTACATTTTTTTTTTTGCGGGGACCATTTCTGATTTTTATTTTCCCGGCCGCTTCACCCCCCCCACTAACAATCGGGCCCAGGCAAGAATGACATGTTCTGTTCTTGCAACCCCCTGAACATGCAGGAAGTTACATTTTTGATCTTAAGTTTTCCACTGACAGGGCTTTATGGGTGTTTTGGAAGAAAGTAAAGCTTATGACCTCTGTGAGGGTTATCAGATTATAGATATGATTTGAGTATGATAGTGGTGAGGCGAGCAAAAGGGGACAATAATTTGTCTGGGAATTTCATACTGTTTAACAGTGCCATTCAAAATAAATGGCACTGTAATGCATGGCACAAAGTAAGGTATAAATATGAATGGGCCCTAAAATGTTTTCAAATGCATGACAACACACATATGGTTCTAATCTGTGCACTGTGTTGAGATGACATGTTGCATTGGGGTTCCAATCAAACAGAATGGTGCTGCAATACAAAGTTTGTGTCCGTGCTGTGCATTGCAGTAAAGTATGTTTCTACAACCCATAAATGTGAATCCAGCCTTACTACTCTCTGTATTAGGACTTATTCAGACTAGAGCAATGCAGGAATTTGACCAACACTGATGTAAATAAACATCAGAGGCTGCAGCTGTCAGATTGGGGTAATGCCTCGTACACACGCAACGATTGTTGGCCGTGAATTTTCGGCCAACGTCCGATTGGCCGATTGTAGGCTTGTTAGTATGATGCTTCCGACAACCAACTGCGACTTTTCGGCCGAACAAAATCTGGTGTGCAGGCTATAAAATTTTTGTTGGCCGTCAACAGAACGGCTGATTGTTCGTCAGTCAGTACAGATTTCGGCAGACAAAAATCAGATGAGCAAGACTGGGCATGCTCAGAGAAAAAAAAACACACGGAAAGTAAACCAGCACATGACATCACTTCTAAAGTTGGTTGTTGTTGGCCGAAAAAATTTGTGTGCAGTCTAGAGCACATTTCAACCAACACAACAACACTGGACAAAAGACGGCCGATCGGTCGGCCAACAATCGTTGCCTGTGTACGAGGCATAAGTAGTGTATATATCTGTGGAGAGGAAGGGTGGTTTAGGTTAGGTCAGGGTAAAGGGGGCAAAGAAGGAGAAATGCACCTTGCTTTAATCAATCTTACTTGGTGTACTTGATTGAAGATAATGGGAAATGTGACAAAGAACACAGGAGTAGGACAAACTCAATGGCTGCATCATAATTTAGGCTTCTATCAAATTAGTATTTCTTTAAAATCGTCTCTGACATGCACATTCCTTATAGATCTTACTTTCCTACAACCCTGTCAGACTGCGGTATTTACAGCTTTGTTTAAAAAAAAGTCTTCTGTGGCATTTCCCATAAAAAGACTCTAAATGGGCAAAGTGACAGGTTCTCATGAAGGTACATTCCCCCTCATTGATACTTATCTTGCCAGCATTCCCCCACCACTCTGTTCCTCCATCGAGACTAGCCCAAACCTGTGTAAACTCCATGTTGGATGGTGTCAGAGTTTACACAAGGTTAATGACTGATTCCCCAAAATGACAGAATTCAGACCTAGAAATTGGCTGCTCAGGCCTAAGCCTGAGGGTGAGGGGATTACATGATCCTCTAGACCGGGAAGAACTGGCATTTCCCATTGGCATCTTAGTGCAGGTGAATATCTGCATTTTCAAGAAAACCTTTTAGATTGTAAGCTGTCATGAGCAAGGGCATCTGAGCCCTCTTATATTGAATTGGATTGTAACTGTACTGTCTACCTTTATTGTATAAAGTGCTGTGCAATCTGTTAGCGCTAAAATAAATCCTGTATAATAATGGGAAAAGCATCAGAGTCTCTTAAAAAGATATACACATATGATTCAAATTTCTGGGTAGACATTGTTGGGATTTGTCTCATCTAAAGAACCTTTTCACTCTTGCAAATTTACTGTATGTCTGTGTGTGAGTATATACATTTATATAATATAAGTATATATATTTATATATATATTACACTATATTTACCAACTAGTATTTGTAGTATGGATTTAAAATGCAATACAGTTTCTTGCTATTAACATTGTCAGCAAAACACGTGTGTGTGTTTTTAGATTAAATTTATCACATTTATTCAGGTGTTCCAGCATTTTTCTGACATTTTTCCACATTCATAAGCTCCAGTGTTACTGAAAATAACAGGCTAGAGCTGAATTCAAAAAAAATTTAGCAGAAGGGTAGGAGAGCAGCCAATCAGAATCTTTGTCAAATATTTCTGGTTTTACAAAGCTGCTTTAATACTCTCTGTATTTTTTTTTTTTAATTAATTATGTTGTATTCTAGATGAATCTTTAACAAAAGGGGTTGATTTACTGAAGGCAAATGGACCATTTACTTTACAAGAGAATTCTCTCCAGGGCTTAGTGAATGGGGTGACATGGGATTGTACACCCCATTATCACCCATCATACCATAAGAACATACCTAAAATATAAAATAAACACACAACAAGGATTGTGGAAAAGTTTGGGCCGTGTCCCCTTTATTGGGTTTACAACAATTTTAATTATAAAATGAACTTTAACTTTTAATACCAAACAGAACGGCTATTAACCATTAACAGACCAACATGCTTAGTCACTAAGACTCAAGCAGCAATATCTTATACCAACCAAATAAACCATAACAATAAATAACATTTACCAACCACTGTCCACCCACAAAGTGGACGACATTACCCAAAAGCCAGGCTACCAACCTGGCCCCACCCCACTACCGCGGCCTAAACAATCACTCTTTACAATCCAGCACTGAAAATGCAATTACCAATATTTGAGAAAATATACTAAAACCATACCTCCCAAATTTCTGAAATTATAAAGAGGGACACCCTTTTACACAGTAAGTGGAAAAGGACACGTCTCTGGTTACAGGGACCTCAAGGATCTAATATGCAGAAAATAATTGGCTAAACAACACAAGTGCTTTTTTCCTACTTCTTCTCCTCCATTATCATGGCGCTCCAAAATAACAAATGCAGTAATCTAGAGGCTGGATAAAAAGTATAGTGCAGCATAACACCTTTGGCAGTAAATTGAACATTTTGTATAGAGATGTATACATCAGACCAAAACCAGGGACAACTGAAACTACACGAGAGACAGAGGGATTTGGTCGCAAAGGAGTGAAGGTTGGGCTCTATGCCAAACACTGCTAGATCTCTGATGAAAATCTTTAGTTCACAACAGAGAAAAATGAAGTCACTAATAATGAGTATAAAGGAAATCAGCATATCAATCAATTCACATTTTATGGTAACTTTACCATGGTAGACAGAACAGTTCCCTTTTTATTTAGAAGGTCTAAAATCTTGAATTCACCCAAATCATTCCCTTCCAGGTGAACAACAAGGATATCCAACACAGCTCACACTTGCAAAAAAGGAATATAAGAATCCAGCTATTCAAATCACATACCCTGTATGCCCTGCAAGAGAGCTGGAATTTAACAGGAGGAAAAATAAAATCCTCCACACCAGAAAACATATGAATGTCAACTATTCATAGTATTAATCTCTTTTATATATTAATACTATAAAAGGTGGGGAACGCGCATAATAAATGCAAAGTGCAGGACGGACATTAAGAGCAGGACGCCCATCTATGTCCTGATGCACTCCCTATATAGCAGCTGCATATCCTGCACCATCAACCTCTTTTACGAACAGATTTAAATTATGATTCTGATAGAGGAGAGGCATTTACATGGAACAGAAAAAGAAAGGAAAGCTTTGCGAATAGTTAAAATTGCTGAATCAGCTCTATTGGGCAAAGCGAATGGCTTAATGCATGAAGTGATAACTGCCTTTGTCTTGCTATTCTGATTCTGCAAACACTTTTGTCCAGCAAGTTGACAACTTACCTCAACTAACCAGACTGAACGGAGTCGGAAATCAGTTCTAAAGTGTTTTATATGCAGAAGAACAGATTAATTCCATAGCAGTAGCGAAATTACATGACATGTTGAATGCAATTTGTGACCCAATATCAGCATATAAACATAGCTTCTAAAGTCTGTTTTGGAACCAAAAGCGGGGATTATATGCTAAGTCATTGTGTCTCAAGCTCCTACTAACAGTTTTGATGAAGGAGTGTGGAATCAACCATTTTGATACATAGTTACATAGTTAGTGAGGTTGAAAAAAGACATCAGTCCATCCAGTTCAACCTATGATGTGTGTGTGTGTCTACTGTTAACCACACATTGTATACCCCTGTATGTTGCGGTCTTTAAGGTGCCCATCTAATAGTTTTTTGAAACTATCAATGCTCCCTGCTGATACGACTGTTTGTGGAAGAGAATTCCACATCCTTACTGCTCTGACAGTGAAGAACCCCCTACGTATTTTAAGGTTAAACCGCCTTTCCTCTAGTTTTAGTGAGTGGCCACGTGTCTTATTGTATTCCCTTTCTCTGAATAGGTTTTTCCATATGCTAGGGTCGCCAGTACAGTATTTGTACATTGATATCATATCCCCCTCAAGCCTCTCTTCTCCAGAGAGAATAGGTTCAGTGCTTGTAGTCTTTCCTCATAGCTGATGTCCTCCATTCCCCTAATTATTTTTGTTGCCCTTCTCTGGACTCTTTCCAGTTCCAGCACATCCTTCCTGAGGACCGGTGCCCAGAACTGGACAGCATACTCCAGATGTGGCCGGACCAGTGTCTTGTAGAGTGGGAGAATAATCTCTTTATTTCTGGAGTGAATCCCCTTTTTTATACATCCCAGTATTCTGTTGGCTTTGCTTGCAGCGGCTTGGCATTGCATGCCACTGCCAAGCCTGTTGTCTACCAGTACCCCCAGGTCCCTTTCCATCCTAGACTCACCCAGAGGTCCCCCCCTAGTGAGTAGCTTGCTTTCTGGTTTCTGGCACCCAGGTGCATTACTTTACATTTATCAACATTGAACCTCATCTGCCATGTAGTTGCCCACCCCGTTATTTTGTTCAGGTCCGCTTGTAAGGTTTCCACATCGTGCGCAGAAGATATCGGCATGCTTAGTTTAGTATCATCCGCAAATACTGAGATTTTACTCGATATCCCCTCCTCTAGATCATTTATGAATAAATTAAACATGTCATACATATGTCATACAAAGGCCAAAAGAGTTCTTAAGAGTCCTCAAAGGAGATGCAACCAGTGGCATAGACAATGTAGGCTGTTTCAGCAAGGGAATTGAATATCATATCGCATATAACCGCAAGCAATAAACAAACTGGTTTTGAGGAATTTGAAGGCCTTTGCTTACTGCTGGGATAACTGGTGTCCCAAAACACTGGAAACAAGGCAAAACAAAGCATCTGCTATTAAATGTTTTGCTACCCTGAAAATATTTTACTTTAACCTAAATATAAAATGAAGACCAAGAAGGACCAGATATCCTAGACAGGTAATTGCATAAAAACACTATTCTAACATTCATCATTAGGAGGCTGAACTGCTGGTTCCAAGGTGCCATAGCCACAACAACAAGGAAGAGCCCAAGTGAACAATATTCTTAGGGATACGTGTAAATAAAATATTCTGGTCAAAATGCTGAACACTATTTGCCGGAGCGGAAATTACCACATTCAATAGATTCTGTTGCATCTGTAGACAATTGGAAAATGTTCATCTAAAACAAATTCTGACCTGCCACAAAGGGCTAACATTTTAAGTTGAAATAAATTTGTACCAAAACCAGTAGATACTCTTTTACCTTCTAACATAACCAACATGTCAATAAGGGAATTAAAGGCCTGAGCTGAGAAGCATCCGGCCCACTAGTAAAATTCTGCTCATATGCACAATGTGTGATACAAACACCAAAAACCCAAGAATAACTGAATCACATAAACAGTATACAATACTAGTTTCCAATCATTGATTCTGAAGAGATATCTTGTCTTTTGTAGGAGTCTAAAACTCTATCCTGGCATATTCTTTAGCAAAACCCAGGAAATAAATGTGGAACAAGGCAGAACTGTGATTCAGCAACCAAAGGGACATGAAGTGTTGCATTAACAATCAAACTGGAAGACCAGGGGATCACTTTCCCCATGCTTACTGGACTCTGGCTTCGAGAAAAAACTTCCTACCAGGCAACAGTGTTTTGTAAAGCAGATTTCTGCAGCACTGTAGAAGAAATGCACTGTGATTTACTAAAAGAAAAGCAGAGCCCTGTACTGAATTGAGAGGAGGAGCATTGGAGAATGCAGATTTCTGTGGCTGAGCCACAAAGGGGATCATGTAGCTACACCAAAAGCCTTCTAGTGCTTCACTATCAAATCTTTATCCTGCTTATCAAGAAAATAAATTTGAGATGAAGCAGGAAGAGAATGACTAGAGCGTTATAAGCTTCTGACCAAAAGCAGAAAATAAACAAAAATATTTAATGTCAGATTTGAATAAAAAAAGGGCATCTGGACCAAATGGTCTAATCACAAAAAGAGCTAAATATACTGTAGATTTAGATATATAAATTAGAATATGATATCAGAATTAGATCAATAAAGAACAGGAACACTCAGGAACTGACAAATTATTAAACTCATTGGACTCTTCAGGAATCACAGACAAGAGGGAATAACCTAAATAAACAAATGGAGGAACTATATGAGGCAGGATCCTCTCTTCATAACTTTCTTTTGAAAATGGTATAACACAATCATGCCTAGATGTCATGTTCTGTGACACATTGTGTTCCACTTTTCCTAGTGAACCAAAGTGGCAAAACTATATAGCAATATAAAACACAACATCAGGCAATTCATTTACAGATTTAAAACTGACAACTATTAACAACTTACTGACCGCCTGCCGTCGATTTACGTCAGTCATTTGACGCTAAATACTGGAGTTATGGAAGCAGATAGCTGCCATAACCCCGGTATTTTTTAAAACAAAACAGCGGGCAATCGGCTGTTAGGTTAGGGTGGTCCCAGTGGCAGATTCGCCACAACATCACCCTTACAGTGCGGCGGAAGGGGTGCCCCCCCTCCCGCCGCGTCCCGGTCCTTTTCCCCGCTTACCGGGCCCGCCGGCTGCGGGGAAACCGATCCAGTCCCGGATCCTGTTAGCCAGGAAGTGGAGTGAGGGCAAGATGGCCCTCATTCGACTTTATGGTCTTGGAGGACCGGAGCTACGTCAAACGTCGTTGCCTAGCAACCGGCTTAAAGAGACAATTTTTTTTTTTTTTTTTTTAGTGTACTTGTGAGATCTGAGGACTTTTTGACCCCTAATCTCACAATAAAGAGGTCCTGTCATGGCTATTTCTATTACAAGGAATGTTTACATTCCTTGTAATAGGAATAAAAATGATAATAACATTTTTTTTTAAAAACTGTGTAAAAATCAAAAATAATAAATAAAATAAATAGGAAACAAAATTAAAGTGCCCTGTCCCCATTAGCTCGCACACAGAAGCGAACGCATATGGAAGCCCGTCCACACATGTAAACGGTGTTCAAACCACACATGTGAGGTATCACTGCGATCGGTAGAGCGAGGGCGATAATTTGGTAATCTGTAGACATTTTTAAAGTGTCACCTGTTGGGATTTTTAACCACCAAAATTTGTCACCATTCCGCGAGCGTGTGCGATTTTGAACATGACATGTTGGGTATCTATTTACTCGGCATAACATTATTTTTCACATTATGGGATAAAATTGGGCTAACTTTACTGTTTTCTTATTATTTCTATTTTTTTATTCAAAAAAGTGACTTTTTTCCAAAAAAATTGCGTTTGAAAGACCGCTGCGCAAATACAGGGTCAAAAATAGGCTTGGTCTTAAAGTGGTTAAACACCCTAATTTCTGTAAAGGAAGTAAATTAAACTCTCAAACAAGCCAATGATGATAAACTGACCGATCAGCCTGCTAGTCACACATGTAACCACACAATCCCCCCTAACAATTACTGATATAATCACAATGACAGCCTTGAACCTTGACATGCTGTATACTGGACAGGAGCACTAACCATTCTAGCGCAGTACCTGCAATAACTGCAGCAAATGAACACACAACAAAAACATTTCACAGGTCAGAAGTGTGAAAAGTGAAATATAAATGAAAGCACTAGAGACGGGAGAGTGAACTAAAAGGGATGACTAAAGTCTGACAGAGCACATTGCGCAGGGGAGACGCTGACACAGAGGAGACTGAAGCAGACAGAACAGAGTGATGTCTATGTACATTCCCATCCCTCAGAGCTTTCACTCACCCCTAGCCTGTGATAATGAAGATGATGAAGGTCCTGTTGGAGAGGCGTTGACCGCACTATTGGGCCATGGTAGCAGCTTCAGACCCGCTGCCTACCTGGCTCATGGTGGCAGGAACAGTGTCTCTGTGGGTGTCTGAAGAAGACTCGGGCCTCCTCGTCCTGCGTATTCTTTCATGGTAGCTCCTGCCGCGTCGGCCTGTGTGCTGACACTTCCAGTCAGCGGTCCTCCTCCTCTTCTGGCGCCTGGCAAGTCCCAATGGCCACCGGTCCCAGTGGTGATGTGATGTTCCTATGGTCTTGCTGCAGGTCCTGGTCTGCCTACAGATAGATGAAATGTTTCCTGGCTGACCTCAGGTAACCTATTACCATGAGTATACAGGGCACCCCCTGGTACTTCAGGAATGAGAGGCACAATACAGGCTCAGAGCCCACGGATGAAAGTGATGATACAGCTGTCACCACTGAAAACTGAGATGGGAAGAAATTAAATAAAAGACAGAGGCAAGCCTTCCTCCAGGGGAATTAGTCCTTTGAAGTAGTTCATGAAGTAGAATATCCATTCTGGGCTGAGTGCAGGTCAAAATATCCAGAAGGAAGGCTGAGGAGAATCCCAGCGGTGTCAGCTGACAGACCTGAGGTAAATGCTGACTCCGCCCAGTGACAGGAGAGGATATAAGTAAAAGGATACACTCATTGGCTAGATGTTTCCCGCCAAAAGATTTGTCACCAATCCAGGGCTCAGCAGCTGAGGTAAATCTTCCTAGCAACAGCAGGCAGCTTGTCAGCAGCCATAGAGAGACATGTACTTAACAATCATCATAGCCATCTGTTTAAAGAAAAAAGTATTTATAAAACAAATGGGTGTTATGGGTGACAATCCCATGGGGCCACTTCTCTATTTATTTAATTCATTTGTGGCCCTGACATTCTGCTGACTTCCATCATCTAGTCATGTACAGGCAAAAATGCTTTTTTATTAGTGTCATTGCACCTGATTAGGGATTCTTTGAAAAGTGAAATATCACATTTTCTAAGCTCTTGGGAAAATTCTCATGCGCAGTGCAACTTCCCCTGGAAAGTGAACATCCTATTTACCTTTAGTGCTGGTTCACACTAGTGCGACTTCTCATTTGGCACATTCATTGTGAAACAATGTAAAAGTGGCACATTCATTGTGAAATAATGTAAAAATGTTGCATTCATTGTGAAATAATGTAAAAGTGGCACATTCATTGTGAAATAATGTAAAAATGTTGCATTCATTGTGAAATAATGTAAAAGTGGCACATTCATTGTGAAATAATGTAAAAGTGGCACATTCATTGTGAAATAATGTAAAAGTGGCACATTCATTGTGAAATAATGTAAAAATGGCGCATTCATTGTGAAATAATGTAAAAGTGGCACATTCATTGTGAAATAATGTAAAAGTGGCACATTCATTGTGAAATAATGTAAAAATGTCGCATTCATTGTGAAATAATGTAAAAGTGACACATTCATTGTGAAATAATGTAAAAGTGGCACATTCATTGTTAAATAATGTAAAAGTGGCACATTCATTGTGAAATAATGTAAAAGTGGCACATTTATTGTGAAATAATGTAAAAGTGGCACATTCATTGTGAAATAATGTAAAAATGGCACATTCATTGTGAAATAATGTAAAAGTGGCACATTCGTTGCTAAATAATGTAAAAGTGGCACATTCATTGTGAAATAATGTAAAAATGGCGCATTCATTGTGAAATAATGTAAAAGTGGCACATTCATTGTGAAATAATGTAAAAATGGCGCATTCATTGTGAAATAATGTAAAAGTGGCACATTCATTGTGAAATAATGTAAAAGTGGCACATTCGTTGTGAAATAATGTAAAAGTGGCACATTCATTGCTAAATAATGTAAAAGTGGTACATTAATTGTGAAATAATGTAAAAGTGGAGTGGTTAAGATCTATCTGAATTTGGTGCACATGTTGCTGTCAGAACCAAAAATGTTGCAAATGCTTCACTAATTTGGCACAATACATTAGCAAGAGGGATTAACACCGGAAAGTGGCACAGCAGCGTTACTGAATTCCCCCCATTATATTCAAAGGTACCTATTCTCATCAATGCGAATCAACATGGTGCGACTTTGGAAAAGGTTCCTCTGCTACCTTTGGCGCAATTTACAGTGTGATTTGGCCCCAATAGAATCTCCAAAGTGGCATCAAAGTCACATTGCATAATTGCACTGAAAATTGCATCGCATAAGTGTGAAGTTAGCCTAAGTAAATCAACCCCTGTCTGTCAAAAGTGTCCAAAATAAAAACAATGTAAGACCTAGCTACCAATTAGTCTTTATTTTGTTACTCTTGTAACATGAAACTAGATTGTTTGTTTGTTACCCCAACATTTCATATTCCTGATATGTTCCTGCTGTACCATGTACTTGTATGAAAAAGTAATCTCTTCTTCTCTTTGTATTGCTTCCTTTGTGTGAAATCCCTGCTGTTCCTTCCAGTCCCTCTGCTTTCCTATTCGAAACTGACCAAGTCACCAAACTAAGCAGGAGAGCACACCGTGGTCGGTCCTCCAGCTCTGCTGGGAACTCAGCCTGCTCTCCTCCAAAGATCAGACTTGTCCTGCTGGGAAGCATTCACTTCCCATTCACTGGGAAGCTCAGTGTGCTGCTGCTTCTCCTCCCCTCAGCTCTTATGCAGCTGAGAACAGGGAATGTGATCACTTATAAAAAAAAGGGAAACAAAATATTTATAATGTTTTTTTATTTGTATACAAAAATGTTTTGCCTTTAATTCCTATTTTAAACTGTTGTTTTACAAGGTGATCATTTACAATCACTTTAAGAATCTGGGAACACAGACAGTTGTATTTCTTGACACAAGGCCACATCTGTGTCATTCGTTCCAAGAGTCCCGAAATTCTGTGTATCAGGCCCAGTATTACCAGCTTTTTGTGTATCCAAAGAGTTACACCTCGAATATGTTTGCAGGCGGCTTTTTGTTTGCATTCCGGCTATGTGTTCAGGCGCCAACACACCTTGGCAGAAGAACCAAACTAAAATAAAACCTAGCTTCTTTATAGAACAATGAATTCCACAGGCAAGACACACACACATGTACAGAAGGCCTTTAAAATTGATATAATAAACTGTTTTCAGTGTTTGTGTGTCTGTGTGTTTTTAGGGGAAGGGGTGATGTAGCCATACTGTGTCGATGTGAATATACAGCTAAAGGCCTCCCTGCTCACGCCGTCCTCCAAGCTGTTTCCCAATGTTTCATACATCAGTATCCAATAGATAAGATTATTGCAATAACCAGATGTTGTGTAGCACCCTTGTCTTTATGCAACGTTGCTGTTAAATTTAGTTTGCTGAGCCTTAACTAGCTTGGTTGTAATTATCCTGTGATTAATTGGACTTCCCTTCTTGACCTGGTTTGACTGTGTTTCTCCCTTCCGTCAGTAGGTGGCACTGTAGCCTCTGGCACTAGAGTGAGAATTACAGTTAAACAAACTGTTAATGTCCATGTGTCCCTCAGCCAATCACAGTGTCACTACGGCATTGTGGGGGATCTTATTTAAAGGATGGGAGGTCCAATGATCGGTCTCTTCCCGCCCGGACCCCCCTTGGGGGAGGGTGTGTGCTGCTGTTTGCTGCTGACTAGGCCTGAAGCCTGAGGCCTGGTCAGATACCTGGGATTCTGCTGAGAAGAGCCAGCGACCCACAAGGGAAAGATCATCCACAGACATCCAGTAACCTGTGTGAGTAACCTGCTTGTATCTTATGGAGGACAGCTGTCCAGACAGTACAGACCACAGAAAGGGATTGTGTCTAGTGGAGAGAAGATGTCTCCCAGATCAATCTGAAGCTCATGGATACCTAATAATTCTCAAGGCCTGCTATCCTGTACCGCTGTCTGAATACCTGTCTTTTGCAATAGGAGTCTGCCTAATAGACTGTTCTTAAAGGGTGTCCTGGACCCTACCCCTCTCTCCCCCGGTTTATTCTTGTCCTGTTGAGAAGAAATAAACTATTTCTTTACTTCAGCATAAAAGTGACTGGCGCCCAGCATTTATTTTACCTGCATCACTACCCACCATGCCTGACAATCCACACCCACAGGAGGTATGTAGCCCTCTCTGCCTCTGAAGGTCATCACTAGGCCCTAGGGGGTTCTGGGGGTCCGCTACAGTAGTTACATTCACAGCTGTGAAGTATATCATGGAAAACTTTCAGGAATACTCATATGGCAAATTATACCGCTGTTTCCAAAATTTGGATGATATTACTAAGCACTAAGTTTGCAGCACAAAGTGACATCACTGGTTTGTAAAATATATAGTTTATGGATGATGTCATTGTTAGAATTATGCTTTATGCAACCACTTCTGGACCAGAAGGATTTGCCACCTTAATGACCAGACCCTATTTTGCGATTCGGCACTGCATTACTTTAACGGACAGTTGCGCGTTCGTGCGACGCTGTACCTAAACAAAATTGACGTCCTTTTTTCCCACAAATAGAGATTTCTTTTGGGGCTATTTGATCACCTGTGCGATTTTTATTTTTTGCGCTATAAACAAAAAAAAAAGCGACAATTCTGAAAAAAAATATTTTTCACATTCTGCTATATAACATTAACAAAAAAAAAATGTAAAAATCAAAATTTTTTAACATTTTAAGCCAATTTGTTTTCTGCTACATATTTTTGGTAAAAAGAAAATCGCATCAAGTGTATTTTGATTGGTTTGCGCAATAGTTATCGTGTCTTCTAACTACAGGAAAGATTTATGTAATATTTATTGTTTTTTTTTTCACTAGTAATGGCGGCGATCTGCAACATTGCAGTGGACAGATCAGAGCCCTAACTGACACTTTTGGGGGGACCAGTGACATTACTACAGTAATCAGTGCTAAAATTATGCACTGTTACTGTAATAATGACACTGGCAGGGAAGGCGTTAACACAGCGGGTGATCAAGGGGTTAAATGTAAGCCTAGAGGAGTGTTTTTAACTGTATGGGGGTTGGGATTTTGAAAGGATCACAGAGACCTGTGATCCTACATAGAAGTATCACAGGGGCTCTGTGATTATTCCAGAGAGAAGAACGGTCAGCTGTGTTTACAAAAGCTGACCGTCCTCTCTCAGCGGGGAACGATCGCGATTGCCCAGCAGCAATCGGAGCCACCGGCCCTGTGCTTTGGAGTCCCCACTGCCAAGTGGGGGAGGGAGGGAGCCGCCAGCGGCGCGCGCTCGCCCCCTAGCTGCAGGCACGTGACCAATGTAGAGCTACGTCGGTTCACGCAGGAGGGCCAGCCTGCCGTAGTAAATCTGCGGCGGGCGGTCCTTAGTGGTTAAATGTTATATAGTCATGCTTAATTTAATGTTGGAGTTATACTTTAAATTCTACTGAAAATCTCTCCCTTTGCAGCTTAGATATTTTTGCTGTTGAGGATGTAAATTTCCTCTCGTTATCTGAGTTGTGAGAGCATTTCTGTTTGCACGGTATTTTGCTATTCTGAAATGTTGTTTCATGAGTTTGCTTTCCTGTTGTATGTACACCCATTTCCTTTCCAGAAAGGTATATTTTTAAGTGTCTCTTGTTGACGTTTATGGTAAAGGACTTTCTCCTGTTATGCATGATTCTATTTGTATTATATGTAGAATATGACATGTATAGACTGGAAATATATCCTGTGTATATCCTGTTTTTTATATTGTATATAAGACCCAAAAGACTGGAATTAAAATAAGTAACCCATTCACATAGTTGCCAACATTTAAAAAAAAATTCCAGGGACACTTTGCAGCACAGCTATCAATTACCACACCCACTTCTCTGAATCTCCGCCCACTCTGCATAATTAATCTTGCCTACTTATCAGATTATAGAGTCTACTCCAATATAGAGAGAATTACAGGAAATTAAAAAGGGAATTTCAAATTTAACCACTTGCCGACCGGTCACGTTGACCGTACTGCGGCAAAGTGGCTCGATATCGTCCAGCGACGTAGACCTACGTCGCTGGACTCCTTCCCTTGTGGGCGGCGCGTGCGCGCCGCCGGAGGCTCGCTCCCGCTGTATTCAGTCACAGCGGGAGTCGGGCCAGAGGAAGAGAGGCGGTGATCACCGCCGCTCTTCCCCGATCGTCGGGGAATCGAGTGTGGAGATCCGCCCGCTTGTGTAAACAAAGTGGGCGGATCTCCTAAGTGACAGACAGGGTCAGATTTCAGGGTTCTGCATAGCTGAACCTGCGATCTGTGCCTGTGTCCAGTCCCCTCCCCCCACACACGTTAGTAAGCACCAGGCATACATTAACCCCTTGATCACCAATAAAAGTTAACCCCTTCCCTGCCAGTGTCATTTTTACAGTAACAGTGCATATTTATAGCACTGATTACTGTAGTAATGTCACTGGTACCCCCAAAAGTGTCAAAAATGTCAGTCAAGGGTCTGATCTGTCCGCCGCAATGTCGCAGTTCCGCAAAAAAATCGCAGATCGCCGCCATTACTAGTTAAGAAAAAAAAACAATAAAAATTACATAAATTTCCCGTAGTTAGTAGCTGCGATAACTTTTGCGCAAACCAATCAAAATACGCTTATTGCGATTTTTTTTTTTTTTTTTTTACCAAAAATATGTAGAAGAAAACAAATTGGCCTAAAATGTTAAAACATTTTTAATTTTTACATTTTTTTGGGGGGAATTTCATATAAAAAAATTTGAAAAATATTGTTATTTTTTCAAAATTGTCGCTCTTTTTTTGTTTATAGCGCAAAAAGTAAAAATCGCACAGGTGATCAAATACCACCAAAAGAAATCTCTATTTGTGGGGAAAAAAAGGACATACATTTAATTTGGGTACAGCATCGCACGACTGCGCAATTGTCCGTTAAATTAACACAGTGCCGAATCGCAAAATATGGCCTGGTCAGGAATGGGGTAAAATCTTCCGGTCTTAAAGCGGTTAAAAATATGCTCATTGAGAATTTTTTTGTCAAAGACATGTAGCTAAATACATTTTGGCCTAAATATATGACAAAAATTGAATATATTGGATATTTTTTAACTGTCAAAGTAGAAAAATATTGTTATTTTTTCAGAATTTTTGCATTTTTTTATTAATAGCCCAAAAAATAAAAAGCGCAGAGGTGATCAAATACCACCAGAAGAAAGCTTTGTTTGTGGGGAAAAAAGGACGTAAATTTCGTTTGGGCACGGCGTTGCATGACCACGCAATTGTCAGTTAAATTCGCACAGTGCCGAATCGCAAAAAGTGGCCTGGACGTAGGACAGCAAAATCCTCCGGTGGTAAAGTGGTTAAGGCCACAGTACTAGCAGAGTTGGAATAAGTCTCCCATTCAGCTGCACTACTTCTGCGTAACATTTACGGGCAGCCCAATTAACAGGCGCTTCCAGGGACAATATAAATTACCTGGGATAGGCTCCTATTTGCAGAGACTGTCCTAGGAAAAAAGGGATAGTTGGCAAGTATGCATTCACTATGCTCTTGAGTGTGAGTGAGTTGCTTCCAGGGCCCTGAAGTCTGGACGTGTAGAATGGAAAGATATGCCACCAAAGATTAGTAGAGACTACACAGACAGATAATATTGAAAGGGATAAATCCCTTAGGTAGAAAGATACAGTTGAAGATTTGGGATAATCTTTTAGTTATAATAAAATAATATATAAGGCAATATGTACCACTAACTTGTGTTATATCAGGTATAGTATTCCTTTAGTCATATATGTGGGGGAAAAAATAACGTCTATTCAGAGTTTAGGATGGCCTTAAGGATTAGGTGTGAGTTGTTCCACATCACTTGGTAAAAAATGACTATGGAGATCACTTCAATGTAAATCTAACGGAAACGTATTATCATAAATATGACCTACCCAACCATCCCTGTAATTTCTAATATTTGTGGGATATCCTCAGCAATGTATATGTATTATAACTGTATGTACTGTGTGTATTTATACCGATCAGCAATATCTTTATGACCACTGACTGGTTAGGTGAATAAGTGAATAACATTGGTTATCTGGCATCAAAAAGTAGGTAGGATATATTAGGCAGAAAGTAAACATGTTATTCCTGAAGTTGATGTATTGACGACACAGAAGAATAAATTGGCATTGCAGTTTGTTGCCTATTGGGCTATGTAGCTGCAGACCAGTCAGGGTGCCCATGCTGACACATGTTCAAAGCCAAAAGGTCCTAAAGTGGGCATGTGAGCATCAGAACTGGAGCATGAAGCAATGGAAGGTGGCCTGGTCTGACTAATCATGTATGTGTGTGTGTGTGTTAAAGCCCAGGGAACTTCTGTCAATTTTTCTATTGCTGCCTGTACTGTCTTGCTCTCCTGTGACTGTGCAGTTTTCATCCCATATGGCAGCCTGTATGTAACAGCAGAACAAGAAAGTAGTTGTCATTGAGACAGAAATACACAGACATTCATATTACCAACCTTGGTTTTATTTCTTTTTCCTCACTGCAGAGACTTCCTCTCAATTTCTGTTGAGACAGGAAATGATGGGAAATGTCCCCAGCTGGAGCAATATAAGAAAAACATAACATGGCTTCTATCCTTTACCTGCCCTCACCAAATGAAGAAAAGGGTTTGGCTGGCATTGGGCTTTAAAGGAAAAATACAGCCAAAGCTCATTTGGCTGTACTTCTCCTGTGGATCACAGGAGTGCAGTTGGTTCTGCACTCCTGTGACCCATTTTCAGCAGACAACGGGCTGAAGTCTGCTGTCTGGTGTTGTCGCAGAGCTGGTCTAGGCAAGATCACGACAATGGAATCTGGATCCCCCCACATTCCAGAACCGGCCCCCGTCTTAACCTCTCAGAAAGCTGCTGAGTGCCTGATTTGGCTTCTCCCACCCCCTTCACAACCCAGAGTTCCATTAAGTGAGGGGGGGCAGGACAGAGAGTGGTGACTGACAGTCACTGCTCTCTGCTCACGGAACCCAGAAAACCGAGCGATTTGGTGGTGTTGGATCGCTCGGTTCTCAGTGTTAGAGCCAGCAGGGGACAGATGCAGCATTGGAACAATGCTGCATCCACCTAGGTAAGTATGATTGTGAAAAAAAATCCCATACATCTGTTTTAAAGATGCATTATTACTATATTATTTATTTACAGTATATAGCAAAAACAGTTTGCATTGTACTTCACAAAATAAGAGGAGACAGTAAAGAGGATTAAAAGAGAAGTATGGAATATATAAAAAATAAAAACCTTAAACTCTCACCTAGGTGGATGCTGCATCCGTCCTCCGCCGCCTATGCACGAGAACTGATCGATCAAACAGAGCTGATCACTCAGTTTTCCCCTCTGCTCTGAGCAGAGAGCCATGACTCTCAGTCACCAGCTCTGCTCCTCTGGCGCTCACTGGAGTGCTGGGCTGAGGAGGGACAGCTTGCTTCGTCTCCCAGAGGAGCAACTGAGAGGCTGAGCCAGCTGCCAGTCCAGGCGTTTGGGTTGATCCCAACCTTAAAGGATCTTTCCCCAGCCTAGACCAGCTGATTAACATCAGGCAACAGCGGGCATTAGCTGTCTGTCTGCCGAAAACGGGTCATGGGTGCAGAATGAACTGCACTTCTGAGATCCATAGGAAAAATAGGGCCAAAATGCTTTGGAACAGGTGCATCTGAGATACTACCAACTGTGTAATGCCTGGTGAGCCTCAAGAACACAGCACATCCTGGGAAGTCTCTGCAAACCTCCATGTACAGTCCATGCAAAAAAAGGAGAGAGGCTGGTGCCATGGAAGTCGGCTAAAATATTGTTTTATTATTTTTTTTATTAAAGATGAACAACAGTCAAAAGAGCCAACGCGTTTCGGCCATCGGGCCTTAATTATGGCTCAAAAAAGCTTTAGCCCTACTTCTCCTTTAAGAGGGCCCCAATATTCAAGGGCAATATTAAAATAAAAAGTTTCAAGTCATGGTACTGCATTAGAATGGTTCTGATTCTTGTATGTACATAGCACAAAAAAACGGTTAAAAATGTAAATTTTTATTACTGATAAAGATGTTTTTTCACTGGATTTTTCAGTGGATAGAGATGTATGTACCTTGTTAAGAGATCACTATCTGTCCCAACTATATAAAATAAAGTATAGCGTTTGTAGATCAATGTGTTCTTCCAGTTTCACAAACGACTAATGTTTTTTTCTCTGTGTTAGGCTTACGGAATGCCCCGCGCTGCTGGGAGGCCATACAACCACTCCTATGTGCTGTGTACATGCCAAAGTGTGAAGGGGGCAAAGTAGAGCTTCCAAGTCAAGGTCTATGTCAGGCTACACGTGGGCCCTGCGCCATTGTAGAGCGTGAGAGGGGCTGGCCAGACTTTCTAAAGTGCACCACAGATCGATTCCCAGAGGGCTGTCCGGTAAGCTACCAATCATAATTATGTTCGGAAATATCTTTCGAGACGTTGAGAAAAATTACCTGTAAAATTGTATTTAATTTTTTTTAAGCCATTTAAAAGTTTTAAAATATAACTTGTTTATTGAGTGATTGTTGAAAATAGGATTTTTTAAACTTGTCCCTGTACATTATTTATTCAGATGCTCTTGTGTTGTTTAGGAGAAAAAAGATAAAGGGGTTCTCAAATATAAGTGTGCCGTAAGACTCCCATTGTTTAAAAAGAATGGCTGTGTGTGATATACTGTATATGCAGCTACAAGGTGAAAGACATAATGGTCTTTGTTACTAGAACACAGGAGTGCTTATTACTACTAGTATTAGTATTTTTTTTTGCATAAGAAAACTCTGCTAAGAACTGACTATAACAGTACTTTTAGTCCTCGTTTACACGGATGGCTGAGGTGCTGCTGTTGGCCGAGCCATAAGTTGGCAATGTTAGTAGATGTTGCCATTGTTGAGGCATGGAGTGGTAAAAGTGATGCTTCACATCACACTTGCCAGGCAGAACCACCACTAAATATGACCCATGCATGTAATGCACAGGTAATACAGGCAGTGAGAAGACTACACATTGTCTCTGAGCCGCCTGTCAAATGCATTTGAAAAGTGATCCATCACGAACCACCTTTCAGAGGGGAGGTAAACACCACCACACAGCCAATTGTCCCCACAGAGCAAATGTTAAGGCCATGTCTTGATAGCATGTCTGCACAAACTCTTTCATGCTTCATTGTGGTAGTACTGTAATGTTTTAGGATGAAAAGATGCTGGCTGAACCTACATTGCTGCCCTTTGCACTTTTGCCATTTCCACCAGATCACTGCGGTCAGCGCTCTCATCCATTGGCCAAGAGTGCAGTTCGGGAGCCGGTCGACAGACCTTTTTAAGTCATAAACCTTTGACAGAAGATGGCCAAACCGGCTGCCATACACAGGGGCAACCAGGCCGACATTTAGCCTGAGTGTACTAGGTTTAAAACTCAGCACTGATTTTCCTACCTAACAAAACAGCTGCTCTTTTGGTTTTATAACACAATCTACTACATGATATAGAACAGTGTGGTTCTTAACATTTTTTTGAATCACTGACCCTTTTAAGAGTTTGATGAAAGCTATAGATCCCCATGCCAGAAATATTCACATAAACACAACTTTGCATGCAATGAATATATGTACTTTATTTTTCGAAATTCGATTGCCTCATACATATATGGCATTCACAAAGTTTGAATAAATTAAAAAATCTTAACAAAAAAACTCACTCTTTTTCATGCAAAAAGTAATGCCCACTCATTACAAAAATGAAATACTATCATCTTGTGCAAATTAAAGAAAATAGTTTTAATTCTGCTCAAATCTACTACAGTACTACCACTATTACTACTAGAAAATAAGAGAAAATAAGATGGCAGTTGTGCAGAAAATGTTGATACAAATTTAAATAGTACACATAGGCCAACAACGAGTCAAGAGACGCTTAGCGGTAGGCGCTATAAGCAGTGGCAGTGTGCGTTTTCTTAAATTTCTTTTAATGGGAAACCATTGATTGGGACGGGGGAGGGCTGTATAGTGAATGTAAATGTTATTTTTTTTTATCTGACCTTCACAGACCCCGGAAACCTGTCCATGGACCGCAGGCTAAGAACTCCAGCTGTAGAAACTAAAGCCTAGTACACATGGACCAAATATCGGGTGGCATCGGCCAGTTCACAAGATACCTGCCGACATTTGGCCCGTGTGTACTGCAGCTGGTCCAACAAACCGACAGGCCATTCAGCCGGCTTCTGTTGATGGGGCATGACCGAAAAAGGTCTGCCGATCGGCTCCCAATCAGTACTCTAAGCCAATGGCCAGAGTGTTCTGTGGGGGGGGGGGGGTTGTCCCCCTGTCAGAACACAATAGCACATCACGGGAGATCTATGTACTAACATCAGATTGTTAGTAAAGTTGGTCCTCTGGAGCTGTCATTTTTTTTTTCTTTCAGCCCTGCTGGGTTGAACGAAAGAAAACCTGCTGATGCGTACAGTACAAGGCTTTGCACTTCTGGAACCCTCAGATTGTGTTACTCAATAGGCAGTGTAAACTTGCTATGCTTCTTAAGCTTAGGCTACTCATACACACTTTTATCCCTATCAATAGATTTGTTCATCTATGCTAAGCATTGTAGATCGAGGAATCTCCCCTCTAAGCAGAGTATAGCAGGGAATCTCTTTTATCACCAGTAATGCCATCAGCCAGTCTGGTGGCTTCTTTTGGTTAGATGACTAGCTCATGGTTTTTCTTGAGGAGTGGGAGCAGATGGTCCTGCCATAATGACTGATGGCCCTCTAATCATAGCAGAATATCTTTCAAAAACCTTTAGCATTGTCAACATAATGAACAAGTAGTCTATGTCCCACCAGAATACAGCAGGCGCTACAAACCTTTGGCTTATTGGCATAATGAGCAGAGGTTCTGTAAAGAGTTGCAAGGAATCACTAACAAGTTCATGAAGTTTCTAGGATGTGCTTTCCTGCTTTTCCTGAAAAAGCTTATTGTTTACAGAGCTCAAAGGCTCAGGCTGACCTTTTAACACAAGTGAATGAATTACCCTTCTGCGTCTCTGTTCTCTCTGTCCTCTGCTTAAGTCCATATGTTTTTCTCCGGTAATGAATTGTTGTACTTTTTACAGAATGAAGTGCAAAACATCAAGTTTAACAGTTCTGGGAAATGTGAGGCGCCCTTGGTCCGCACGGATAACCCTAAGAGTTGGTATGAGGATGTGGAAGGCTGCGGCATTCAGTGTGAGAATCCGCTATTTACCAAGAAAGAGCACCGAGAAATGCATGTCTACATTGCCATATTCAGTTCAGTCACCATATTTTGTACATTTTTTACACTGGTAAGTTAGACTACAGATATTTAAAATTTAAAGAATAAATCAGCTACTTTATCAAGAAGTGGAGTTGTTTTCTACAGCCCGATTCATCTTTGCTTATTTAATGAACCACGGTCATGTAAAGGATGTGCAGATCAACCAGCAGTTTGGTCCATGTATGGATGGAATCCATTGTCCAATACACAAGTCCTATAACTGACTTGAAGTATTCGCCTTCCAAATTGTGTTTCTATGAACAGATTGTACATTCAAACATCATCATTTTCTTAATATGCTCTAATGTTGCTTTAGACCTACTCAACTTTTTTTTACCCCAGAGGAACCTCTGAAAAAATGTTTAGGTCTCCGGGAACCCGCACTCAAATCAGTGCATTGTTGGTCACTATGGTGGTCAGTAAGGAAAATGCCCTTACATTGGTGATCAGTGGGAAGAATGCAACCTTTACAATGGTGGTTAGAGTGCCATCCTTACAGACAGCCATATAGATCATTAGTGTCATGATGCTGGCATTACCAACTGGTCTTGGCCCTGGAAGTCTGCAGGCCCCAGCAAATACGAGATCAATCAGCCACAATCCAAGGAATTCCTAACAATCTCTGGAGGTACCCAAGGATTCCACGGTGACATCCTGGTTGAGAATAGCTGCCCCAGACAAACAATGTCTATTGCTATGAGATGCTGACTCATTTATATAAAACTACACAGTACTGTATGTGTATGTTTATGTTTGTGTATGTATGTATGTATGTGTATATATATATATATATATATATATATATATATATATATATATAAAATTACACTGCTCCAAAAAATCCTGGATATCTATACTGATAAGTAGGTAATGATGCCATGAAATTTATCAACCTACAGAGGGCTAAAATCAAAGTGAAAAAATGATGCAGCAGGCTAGTCCATTTTGCTGAAATTTTATTACAGCAACTCAAAATGGTACTCAGTAGTGTGTATGGCCCCCACATGCTTGTATGCATGCCTGACAATGTTGGGGCATGCTCCTAATGAGACAACTGATGGTGTCCTGGGGTATTTCCTCCTAGATCTGGACCAGGGCATCATTGGGCTCCTGAATAGACTGAGGTGCAACCTGGTGGGGTCTGATGGACTGAAACATAATGTCCCAGAGGTGTTCTATTGGATTTAGGTCAGGTGAGTGTGGGGGCCATTCAATGGTATCAATTCCTTCATCCTCCAGGAACTGGCTGCCTACTCTTGTCACATGAGGCCCGGCATTGTCGTGCACCAGGAGGAACCCAGGATCCACTGCACCAGCATAGGGTCTGACAATGGGTCCAATGATTTAATCCCGGTACCTAATGGCAAACAGGGTGCCACTGTCTAGCCTGTAGAGGTCTGTGCGTCCCTCTAATGGATATGCCTCCCTGGACCATCACTGACCCACTACCAAACTGGTCATGCTGAACAATGTTACAGGCAGCATAATGTTCTCCATGATTTCTCCAGACCCTTTCACGTCTGTCACTTGTGCTCAGGGTGACCCAGCTCTCATCTGTGAAAAGCACAGGCAAACATTTTTGGAGCGGTTGCGGTAAAATTAGTTTTTAAAAAATAATGCAGGAGAAATATAATGTCCCACAATGCCCGGTAATGATAGAGGAGACCATAGAGTGTCCAGCTGTCACTTCCTTCTATGCACCTCCTGTTTGTGCTGCTTGAAGATGGCTGACATTAATGTGTCTCTGTTGATCCAGGAGGTAGAAAACCAACCAGAATTATACGATCCCAACACCCCAAGCTACGGTGATGCATACAGAAGGCATGAGGCATGAATTGAAATATGTGAACTGGTCTGTGCAAACAGTTGGGAATCATTTTTCTCCAAAGGAGAGAGAGAATAAATGTAACATTCACCAAGAAGCCACACTTCAAATTGTTTATTTCCTTTAATGTCACTTGTCTTTAAAAATAGGAGTGTGTGGAGCGGTTTTAACGCGCATCAAAACCACACATAGGTAATCTAGGGAGCGTTTTAAACTCATCAATAATGCTTGTAAAACGCCAGTCTAAAGTCCATACTGAAGCTCATTGATGCCAGTCTAAAGCCCATACTAAAGCTCATTAATGCAAGCCTAACATCATACTAAAGCGTGTTAAAGCTATAGGAGCGTTTGTTAAGAGTTGAAAATGTAGTGTGAACAAGCCCTAACTCCTTTTATCCTGTTATGGTTACAGTTCCTGTTTGTGACTATGTATTTCTCTCCATTTTTTCCAGGCCACATTTCTCTCAGATTGGAAAAACTCTAACCGCTACCCTGCTGTGATTCTTTTTTATGTTAATGCCTGCTTTTTCATGGGCAGCATCGGGTGGCTTGCTCAGTTTATGGATGGTGCTCGTGAAGAAATTGTTTGCCGGGGAGATGGTACCATGAGACTAGGAGAGCCCACGTAAGTCCCGTTACAGAATAGTGCTCAGCTAAGCCAGAGGGTCAGCTGCACACTGCCACAGGTGTAAACAAGCTTTTATTATATCAAATTATTTGAATTGGATCTGGAAGCCTTGGCCTCAATCCAGAAGTGTAGCACAGTGTGGACATAACAAAAATTCCATTATTGATGGCCTTACATTTTCCTGTATATTTTGAGTCCCATTCCAGTACGTGCTACTGCTTGTTAATAGGGTAATTCAGACAACATTAGAGTTACTGTACATAGCCAAATGTTTGCAAGTAGCATTCCCGGTTCAAGCTTCATTTGCAACGGTTGGCCAGGGGTAGGGTCAATAGTCAAGGTCTTCCTTAGAGAGCAGTAATAGGCAAAATCTCTTCATAAACATATCCAAATCATTCCTTTTTCTATGGAAGAAGCATTCATATCTGCCTGTTAGTTTCAAGCCTTAACTATATGTAATATAATAAAATGCACGTTATTAAAGCATCCCGTTGCAAGTTTTTTTTTTTTTTTTAAGTCCCCTTACCTGTAGAAGAAGCCAGTATATACTTAGCTAGCCCATGGGGCTGCACTCCTCTCTATCAATACAGATGGTAAAAGGGTTTTAACCACTTCAATAGAGGGCACTTTTACCCCCTTCCTTCCTAGGCCAATTTTTAGCAGCACTGTCGCATAATTCCGTGGTCATGCAACACTGTACCCAAGATACATTTTTATAATTTTGCTCATACAGCTAGAGCTTTCTTTTGGTTGTATTTAATCACCACTGGGTTTGTAAATTTTTGCTAAATAAACTAAAGACCGAAAAGAGTTAAACATGTTTTTCTTTGTTTTGGTTAGAAAATTTTGTAAATAAACAATTGTTCTCCATAAATATAGACCAAAATGTATTCGGCTAAATTTCCTTGGTGAAAATAACCCAAATAAGTGTATATTATTTAGTTTGTAAGAAAGCTATACAGTCCACAAACTATGGTATATATTTATCCCAAAAATTGATGAATCCTGATGTACTGATGGCCTATCTCATTTCTTGAGGCCCAAAAATGTCAGGACAGTTCAAATATCGCCCAAATGACCCCTTTTTGGAATGTAGACAGTCCAAGGTATTCGGTAGGAGGCATAGAAAGTTTTTCTTAGAAATTGAAAAAAAAATGTTATTCATTTATTTTAGATTTTTTTTTCACATATGGTCATCAGTAGAACACAGCATCATCATATAACTAGTGTGGTAGTAATCAAGAATAGTGGCAGTATGAAAAAATATATATTTTTTTTGTTATATATTTTTTTTTTTTTACACACTTTGATCAGAAAAATATAATGTTACCATAGTAACACATTATGTTTGTTTATGGCAAAGATTTTCATTGCCAGCATTGCAAGCATTTTACTGAGTGAAATAGATACATTCAGTTTGTTTGGTTGTGATTAGCTGTGATTGGCCACAGCAAATCATATGGCACAGATCGCTGTAATTGGCCCAGTCTGTACCATGCAGGGCCGGACTGGGAAGAAAATTCAGCCCTGGAAATTAATTTCATACAAGCCCCATAGCATTATTATACCAGCCCAACAGCATAACGTCATTATTTTCTTTTTCATAAAAGGGAAAAATATGCATTTTAAAGCACATTTGAAGAGTGTATTATAGATAAGACAGATATGAAAGCATATAGGGCTTATATATATATATATATATATATATATATATATATATATATACGTACATGTACTATGGTACAGGAGGACATCTCAGAGGCTGCGGGCATGATACAGGAGATGCAGGGGGCTGCGGGCATGGTACAGGAGTTGCAGGGGCTGCGGACATGGTACAGGAGGACATGTCAGAGGCTGCGGGCAGGGTAAAGGAGATGCAGGGGCTGCGGGCATGGTGCAGGAGATGCAGGGGCTGTGGGCATGGTGCAGGAGATGCAGGGGCTGTGGGAATGGTGCAGGAGATGCAGGGGCTGCGGGCATGGTGCAGGAGATTCAGGGGCTGCGGACATGGTACAGGGTATATCAGAGGCTGCGGACATGGTACCAGGAGGACATGTCAGAGGCTGCGGGCAGGGTACAGGAGATGCAGGGGCTGCGGGCATGGTGCAGGGGCTGCGGGCATGGTGCAGGAGATGCAGGGGCTGCGGGCATGGTGCAGGAGATGCAGGGGCTTGTGGGCATGGTGCAGGAGATGCAGGGGCTGTGGGCATGGTGCAGGAGATGCAGGGGCTGTGGGAATGGTGCAGGAGATGCAGGGGCTGCGGGCATGGTGCAGGAGATTCAGGGGCTGCGGACATGGTACAGGGTATATCAGAGGCTGCAGACATGGTACCAGGAGGACATGTCAGAGGCTGCGGGCATGGTGCAGGAGATGCAGGGGCTGCGGGCATGGTGCAGGAGATGCAGGGGCTACGGACATGGTGCAGGAGATGCAGGGGCTGCGGACATGGTGCTGCAGATGCAGGGGTTGCGGGCATGGTGCAGAAAATGCAGGGGTCCCAGGCATGGTGCAGGAGATGCAGGGGCTGCAGGTATGGAGCAGGAGATGCAGGGCTGTGGGCATAGAACAGGAGATGCAGGGCTGCGGGCATGGTGCTGGAGATGCAGGGGTTGCGGGCATGGTACCAGGAGGACATGTCAGAGGCTGCGGGCATGGTGCAGGAGATGCAGGGGCTGCAGGCATGGAGCAGGAGATGCAGGGCTGTGGGCATAGAACAGGAGATGCAGGGCTGCGGGCATGGTGCTGGAGATGCAGGGGTTGCGGGCATGGTGCAGGAGATGCAGGGGCTGCAGACATGGTGCTGCAGATGCAGGGGTTGCGGGCATGGTGCAGAAAATGCAGGGGTCCCAGGCATGGTGCAGGAGATGCAGGGGCTGCGGGCATGTAGCAGGGGCATGGTGCAGGAGATGCAGGGCTGTGGGCATAGGACAGGAGATGCAGGGCTGCCGGCATGGTGCAGGAAATGCAGGGGTTGCAGGTATGGTGCAGGGGCTGCGGACATGGTACAGGAGAGGCAGTACTGTGGGCATAGTACAGGAGATTCAGTGCTGCGGGCATGGTACAGGAGAATCTCCTGTACCATGCCCGCAGCACTGCATCTCCTGAGGAGATGCATCTGCATCTCCTGAGGAGATGCAGGGGCTGCGGAAGAGTCTCCCTTACCTTTTGGTGAGGCGTCATACATTTAAAAGTGTCGCCAACATGTCATCGCGCATGCGCCGTCTGCCCGGGAATAGCTGAACGTGTACAGGCTTTCCTGAGCGGTGGCAGCGCATGCGCAGTGTGCATGTCGGGCCGGCGCAGACATTTTTTTTACAGGTATCAGCAGCCCCAGGGCAGGGGGACTCACCTGCCTACCGGGAAATTTCCTGGTATCCCAGTAGGCCAGTCCGGCCCTGGTACCATGTGATCATTGTGACCAATCACAGCTAGCAATACAATTGTACACAATGGATGGCTTGAAAGGAAGGACAGCTATTTTTGCAATTGTCATGTGGCCAGCTGTGATTGGTTACAGTGGTCACATGTTACCAGCAGAGGTCCGGTACAGTTATCAGTCATCGGCTTTGTCCAGTAGACACAGCTGGTGACCAATCACGCCGCAGTGCTGCCCCATTGGTGTATGCGAGGCTCGATCGGGGGGGGGGGGGGCGTCCTGCCCAGTTGTCATGGTTAAAACAAGTTTGCAGTGTCACTTTAAACTCATATGGCAGTAAATGCTTTAGTAAATGTTCATATTTTTCTGTTCTTTTTCTTTCTCAGGTCAAATGAGACTCTCTCATGTGTTATTATATTTGTCATTGTTTACTACTCCATGATGTCAGGAGTGATCTGGTTTGTTATGCTGACATATGCCTGGCATACCTCTTTTAAAGCCCTGGGTACCACTCACCAGCCCCTCTCTGGCAAGACTTCGTACTTCCACCTGGTCACGTGGTCTATTCCATTTGTCCTCACGGTGGCCATCCTTGCAGTGGCTCAGGTAAAACGACATTCACACTATGTTAAAGTACTAAAACTGGAGAGTGCAAAATATGGTGCAGCTATGCATAGTAGCCAATCACCTTCTAAGTTCAGCTTGTTCAGTTAAGCTTTGAAGTAGTGGGTATATCAATTGACTCTGTAGCATTCTGTGACATTAGTATTACATAAATGTTTTTACCTTCCAATCCTAAAAATCATGAAAACCTTTACTTAGACTAGCCTTTTTCAACCAGACTACTATTTTCTCACACAATACAGAGGTCTTTTTTAACATTTTACTTCTGAAGATAGCAGTTTTCTTCAGGGACCGGGGTGAAGATTACAAAAATAATAAAGAGTAAGACGCTTATAACATGTCATATTAATTCCCTCAAATTTGATTTATATAGGTTGCAAAAAGCCTACAGTTTGATGTTGGAGTGGAACTTTACCCATTGCCTCCAGCATTGCTCCTTTTAGTTGGAGCCCAGAGTAATCACTTCGTTATTGGTAACTCTCGCCCTCTCCTTGGTCTCAAAAACAAATTTGTCACGTTCTGTAAATAAAACATGTTTATCTTCAGCCTTAAATTGTATGTCTTGGCTCAGCTAAAGAGGAAGACTGACAGAAGCCTTAGGCTCAGTTCACACTGCCACAACTTGAAAGTCACACGACTTACAGTGCAACTTTGCCAGGCGACTTCAGTGCGACTTTGAAGTAATTTTGAACCAATTTCCGGGAATGCCTGGGTAATCTTCCTGTAATGTCTGATCCAGATCACATCAAGTAAGATTAGGATTCGACTTGGAGTCGGATAGAAGTGACCTTGAAGTAGTACAGAGCGACTTCAGTACTGCTAATTAAGACAGTTCTTTTTGACTAAAATGGGATTTCACATGTCACGCGACAAGTCGGATCACAGGTCACGGCAGTGTGAACCGAGCCTTACAGTGTTGAAATTTACAGGTTGCTGCTGCTGAGGGAGAAAAGAGAGAATATCAGAGAGCAGTGCTGGGACAAGGCCATCCAGCGCCCAGGGCGAACATGCCAAACTGCGCCCCCCCCCCCCCCCCGGTTGTGCATGACCAATCCCAATCATTTTACCCATGCCTGATAACCACACTTGATAATTACACCTATGTATAGAGTGTAAAGGTCAGGACTGAATAATTTACCCCTATGAGGCATTTCATATATGCATGCATACATACAAACACTCAATATATACATTAAACCACCAACTTATGTACCTGTCTGAGCCAAATGTCTTCCCTGAATTTTTTTCATAATAAACGTTTAAAACCCAACTTCAGGAAAAAAACAAAAAATCAACCCTTGCAATGGGGCCTGAAAAGTCCCAGTATATTCCTAATACTAGCATGTAAAAAAAAAATGGTTTCATATTCTCATTGTGTGTATGGGACTTTTTTATTCTAGGAACAGAGGATTAGGGTAAAACCACTTAGTCCCGGTTCACACTGGTGTGATGCGGGAAACCCTGCTATTCAGTGCCGGTTCTCGCATTGCACCAGAATCGCACAGTGGTTTACACTGAGATCTGCAAATCTCTGGGGGGTGTCAATGTAAAGGTAATGATGACACTTCCAGATTGGTTTGCAGATCACAGTGCAAACTGTGAAATGGTGCAGGAATTGGATCGCATAGGTGTGAACACCAGGGGCGGACTGACAACTCATGGGGCCCCCGGGCAATAAGAGATCATGGGCCCCATGTGTCCCCGCCCACACTCAAGCCACACCCACACAAAGCCCCGCCTACATCTTGCACTGCCCACATTACATTTGTTTGTCACAGAATTTCTCTACACTATGTTCAAAATAAATGTATATTATAGAAAAAAAAGAAAATAAACTTACATTAAATAAAGTGCAACAATGGTACATTTCCAAAATTAAGCCCCGGTTCACACTACTGCGTGTGCGGGGTTTGCATGTCATGTCGGAGCGCACTGCTCCGACATGACTTGCGATCAGCTGTGCGGTGCGAGTTTAGCCATACAGTTTGTATGGCTAAATTCGCATCGCACCCGCAGCAAACACGCACAGGAGGCATTTTTGCTGCCGCATCAGGATCGGATCGCACAGCGGTTCACACTTGTGCGATCCGATCCTGTGCGAACTGCACGATCGCACTGCGATATGCGATCAAACTGGGGGTGTCGTTAAGATTACATTGACACCCCCAGCGGATCGCATATGGCAGTGTGAACTGCCGGGGGTGCGTGTGCGATGCGGGAACAGGCTGCGAATTCGCAGCCTTCCCGCATCGCATATATGTGAACCGAGCCTAAGGTTTTCATGAATTAACACAATATAATAGGTGCAACCAATGTCTTCTTAGCTGAACAGTTTAATAAAAAAAAAATACAAAAAATAAAAAGCTCTGACCAGCATGTTACAAAATGATGGCCCTAGAATTGCTCTCAGTGCGACGTTCCCGATGATACCATACATATGTGCCACCATTATTGTTCACATATGTGTGCTCATCCTACATAGCCCTCTACCTGGATGTGCTTTACAATCATTTTTTTAACAATTTTTATTTACTTTATATAATTTTCACTGACCACCAATGTAAGGGGGCCATTCCTCCCAATCGACCACCATTGTAAGGGGAATTCTTCCTACTGACCACCAATGTAAGGCACATTCTTCCCACTGACCACCAATGTAAGGAGCATTCTTCCCACTGACCTCCAATGTAAGGAGCATTCTTACCACTGACCACCAATGTAAGGGACATTCTTCCCACTGAACACCAATGTAAGGGACATTCTTCCCACTGACCACCAATGTAAGGAGCATTCTTCCCACTGACCTCCAATGTAAGGAGCATTCTTACCACTGACCACCAATGTAAGGGACATTCTTCCCACTGAACACCAATGTAAGGGACATTCTTCCCACTGATCACCAATGTAAGGGGCATTCTTCCCACTGATCACCAATGTAAGGGAAATTCTTCCTATTGATAACCAATGTAAGGGACATTCTTCCCACTGACCACCAATGTAAGGGACATTCTTCCCACTGATCACCAATGTAAGGGACATTCTTCCCACTGACCACCAATGTAAGGGACATTCTTCCCACTGAACACCAATGTAAGGGACATTCTTCCCACTGAACACCAATGTAAGGGACATTCTTCTCACTGATCACCAATGTAAGGGACATTCTTCCCACTGACCACCAATGTAAGGACCATTCTTCCCACTGACCATCAATGTAAGGAACATTCTTCCCACTGACCACCAATGTAAGGAGCACTCTTCCCACTGACCACCAATGTAAGGAACATTCTTCTCACTGACCACCAATGTAAGGAACATTCTTCTCACTGACCACCAATGTAAGGGGCATTCTTCCCACTGATCACCAATGTAAGGGACATTCTTCCCACTGACCACCAATGTAAGGGACATTCTTCCCACTGATCACCAATGTAAGGGACATTCTTCCCACTGACCACCAATGTAAGGGACATTCTTCCCACTGACCACCAATGTAAGGGACATTCTTCCCACTGATCACCAATGTAAGGGACAATCTTCTCACTGATCACCAATGTAAGGGACAATCTTCTCACTGACCACCAATGTAAGGAACATTCTTCCCACTGATCACCAATGTAAGTAGCATTCTTCCCACTGACCACCAATGTAAGGGACAATCTTCTCACTGACCACCAGTGTAAGGAGCATTCTTCTCAGTGACCCCCAATTTAAGGAACATTCTTCTGACTAACCACCAATACAAGACATATTCTTCTCACTGACCACCAATGTAACAAACATTCTTCTTACTGACCCCTAATGTAAGGAGACATGCTTGTCACTGACTCAATGTACGGGACATTTTTTTCATTGACCCCCAATGTACGGGGCATTTTTTTCATTAACCCCCAATGTAAGGGACATTCTTTTCATTGACCAATCGGGATAACTATTATTGAGGAAACTGACCACCAGGCTGGAAAGTTATTAGGAAAGTGTGATTGCTGGTTCCACCAGCTTAATTTCCAGCGAGTCCATTTAGGGGAAATAGTGGTGCACAGGAGGTGGGATCCCCACATGTGGACACTGAATACACGCAGTTATTGGATAGTGGCACTTTTTTGCACGTTTGCACTTTTTCTTGTGACTTGGGAAGATTCACTATGGACAATTTTTTTTATAAAAATGTTTTTTATGGACTAAAAAGATTTTTTAATATTTTATTTATTAATTTACTTATCCTTGATAGGGGAGGGAAAAAGAAGAGAGAGAGAGGGAAAGAAAGAGAAAGAGGGAAAGAAAGAGAAAGAGGGAAAGAAAGAGAAAGAGGGAAAGAAAGAGAAAGAGGGAAAGAAAGAGAAAGAGGGAAAGAAAGAGAAAGAGGAAAGAAAGAGAGGGAGAGAGGGAAAGGGAAAGAGGGAGAGAGAGAGAGGGAAGAGAGAGAGAGGGAAAGAGAGAGAGAGGGAAAGAGAGAGAGAGGGAAAGAAGAGAGAGGGAAAGAGAGGGAAAGAGAGAGAGAGGGAAAGAGAGAGAGAGGGAAAGAGAGAGAGAGAGAGAGAGAGAGAAAGAGAGAGAAAGAAAGAGAGAGAGAGAGAGAGAGAAAGAGAGAGAGAGAGAGAGAGGGAAAGAGAGAGAGAGAGAGAGGGAAAGAGAGAGAGAGAGAGAGAGAGGGAGAGAGAGAGAGAGAGGGAAAGAGAGAGAGAGAGAGGGAAAGAGAGGGAAAGCGAGAGAGAGAGAGGAAAGCGAGAGAGAGAGAGGAGAGAGAGAGAGAGAGAGAAGGAAGAGAGAGGAGAGAAGAAAGAGAGAGAGGGAGGAAAGAGAGAGAGGGAAAGAGAGAGAGAGAAAGAGAGAGAGGGAAAGAGAGAGAGGGGAAGGAGAGAGAGGAAAGAGAGAGAGGAGGGAAAGAGAGAGAGAGGGAAAGAGAGAGAGAGGGAAAGAGAGAGAGAGAAAGAGAGAGAGAGGGAAAGAGAGAGAGAGGGAAAGAGAGAGAGAGGGGAAA